>NC_141620.1:25219840-25519840 GCF_047967505.1 Dipteris shenzhenensis
CTTTTTCCTCTTATTTCTCACCCTTCCTCTCTTTTTCCCCTCTTTTCCACTCGTTTTTTCCTTCTCTTCTGTCTTTTTTCCTCCCTTCCCATCTTGTTTCCCCTCTCTTTTTGCATTCTTTTTGCATTTTTGCATTGTTTTCCATATTACATTCTTTTCGCATTTCTACCCTATTTCTGCATTCTTTACTACATTTCCACATTCTTTTCCATTCTTTTCGCATTCTTTCCACATTTCCACATTCTTCACCGAGCATCGAGCACGGATAGTGGGAGCGGCAGTTGAGCATCATTTTGCAATAGTGGGTGCAGATAAGTTCCGAAGTAGCAAGCTATAGGTGACTAGCAATGAGCGCACCGAGTGTGTGCTAAAATGGAGGGTGGTTCTTAGGTAAAAACTAAGTTATAAAAAGGGAGAAGAGGACAAGAGATCATTGCATCGGGTCCTCTCCCTCCAAAAAGAGTTGATAGGTTAGGGAGTGTTGATTGCAAGTCGAGGTGACTTGGTTGTACAGAGTGATTCTGATTGAACAAATGAACAATGATCTCTCTCTTCTTGGTTTTCACTTATTGTGTACTTCACTTTGTGTTAAGTGTGGATAACAACTTGGTATTCTCCCATCATCACATGGTTCTTTCCCATTGGCTAATCCCAACCTCCAAGTGTTAATTGTTGGCACATATTCTCCACCCGAGTACCCCTACCTTAGGATTGCAAGAGCAAACTCTTCACAAAGCACAACACCAAGCTGGGAACTAACCCGAGCGTCCTATTATTTGTTGAGCACAGACGTTGTATTATTTTCTTACAGGCTCGTCCTCACGGGTAATGGCCTCAATATATGTATCTCCTATCTCATGATCATCCACCTCTCTCGTATCACGGTCATCATCACCTCCATGGCCATGATCATCCTCCATATGCTGCATATTAGTAAATTTACTATACATAACTTTGGAATGTGGCGTAATAGGTATGACATGCCACCACCTATTATTATCCACCATTGGTTGATAGACAACCTAATTCAAACATAAATACAATCATGTTATTTTCCTTGCATCGAAGGTATCAAAATTTTAAAGTGAGTATTTTGATATGTGTGTACAATACCTGTTCACATTGTTGTGGTAGTACTAGTGTGCCCTTCTGACTTTGCCAAAACTTTGTGGAGTCAATAGTTACAAAGCCACTTGCATGGCGTTTGATTGTTGCATTAGGGCCTCTTTCCACCATGTCCTTAAACCACTTTACATCCAAAACATACACAAAGAAGCATTGAAAGTCAAGCTTAATAATATCTTGGATTATGCCACAATAATCATCCATGGCTCCATTGGCTCCTTCAAAGCTAGCAATGATGCCACAATCTTGTGTGTTTCTCTTATCATCAATCCATTGTGTTCGAAAATTCTTGCCCTCATACCATATAGCATTGAACATAGGACACTACACCAAGACAAAATCAATTAAATAAGCAATCGAAATTGTTGAAAGCTCCTAACTTATGCATAACATTCTATATACTGACCTTACTCATGCATCCCCTAGCATACTCCCATTCCTCCATTGTGATATGCATCCAGTCATCTCTCTCTGCTCTCTCCATTTTGTCAAGTAGCCAATCCACATGAATATCCATTGGAAGTGCTCTTAGATGCTGAGGGTATGACACACGAGATTCGTGGTGTGTATGAAAGAGGGCCCTTTCTCCTTGTCTTCTTGCCTTTGCATCCTCGTATCTTGTCACCCATCTTTTTATCACATCACTATTAAGCATGCAATAGAGGTTGATATTATTACCCAACTTCGTGTCTATTACTTTGCTATGTCCTTTCCCTTGAGGCACAATAGTAGAGGTCATCCTTAGGTCTTCATCATCTCTCCATAGTCGTGGGAGAGATCTATCTACATCAACAAGAAACTCAGAAATATATACAAGTGACTCTTATACCAACCAACCCTCGGCCATGCTACCTTCGAGTCTTGCATTTTGTCTCATGAAACCCTTCAAGGTCTTCATGAAGCACTCAAGGAAGAACAACCATCGTGCATGTACAGTACCCCATATAGCAATCTCATCCACCAAATGCACTATGAGATGTAGTTGGCTTGTGAGAATAGAATGTGGAAATGTCTCCGCCACTAAACAAACCACCTCCACTAACATAACTCGAGCATTCTCAAGTGTGGTGGGATCTATTTCCTTTGAGCTCACATACCTAAAAGGGAAAAGCATGTCATATTAACAATATGAACACCTTGCATGGAGCATTGATACGTATCTTGTAAAGTACCTCACAAGCTCACCCATCTTGTAAATACAATCCTTCACGTCTTTTGATGCACTATGAGAAATGCTAGTAGGTAGTATGAACTAAACACACGAGGAATGGTTTATTAGTTGCTTCTAATTCACTCACAAATTTGGAAGGAAAAAGATATTATGCACATAAAATACTTACTTGGAGTATCTTGTGCCAATCATGAGATTTCAAGCCATATAATTGCTCTACACCTCTTTTCTTGCTCTTTGTAAAGGCCCCCTTCAAACAACTCATGCATCTAGTGAGAGTACGAATTGTAGTGATAGCTCGCTTCACCACCACCATCTCTAGCTTTGATAATGTCCACGGTACATGAGGTTCAAAGACACATCCATTTGGCCTCTCTTATGGCCAAGCTTCATGCATCCTCCCTATGGAGCGTAGATCCTCCCTTATGCCCACGGAATCTCGTGTCCCATTCAAATGTTCCCAAATGGTAGATGCCACATTCTTGAATATATGCATGGGATCAAGCAGGTGGTTGATCTTGAGGTGAGACCAATATGGTCAACAATAAAAGATGGATTATCTAAACAAAAGCTAGTGTTAGCGAGCAATCTTTATTTCCATTCAATATAGCACATGATTGTTGCTTATGCTCATGTTCATATCAACTAGAATAGAAGCTAGTGCTAAATCTCAAAAGTGTGTTCTCACTAGCTACAATGGTGAGAGCAAAGCATATAGATTATGGGATTCTGCTACCATAAGTAGTTTCTTCTTTCCAAATATGTTATAGTTGATTAAAAAAGTAGTTTTTTATGAGATCCTAATGTTTCATCTATGCCTACCCCAATGCTTGTGGAGTCTTTTAGAAGTTTGTCTTAATGAGAGTCTAGCTAGCAATGAATATACCTCTTGCAGTAGAACTATGATCTCTGTTGAATGATGCGAGGTCGAAGAAGACCTCATAGTCAGTGTGGACAGAGTGATCCAGGGGCTGAAATTTTGGGGCTGAAGGTGCATCTATGATACACTACTGTGCTAGTAAAGAGGCCTCGTACAGAAACCTGTCAAACTTGTATGCTCAACGATCATGAACTGGAGGTCATTTGATATGTGCATGGTTAAACATCCGTCAACATGGGATGTAGGATCTGTCAAATGCTCAAGGTGGAGCTAATAATAATATAAAGGACTATAAGCTTGGAATATCAATAAAAAACCATAGCATGTCCCTAAGGCAAATGAGGTGCCGAATGTTGATGTAGGGACTGATTTGAAGTCCTAGATCCAACCACTAATCTGCATCAAGTATGGACTGTATACAACAACCATAAGTGCATGCTGAAACACTAAAGCTCCACAAGCTGATGATATCAACTACAGTGGGGTAGGACTGTACTGATGTATAAAGGTCCTCATGCTGAGGAATGATCTATTGATCGGAGGTGGTGATAACTCTATCCAAGGGTGGTGCAATGCAGCATGACTGAGCCGATGCTGAAATGTCTTAAAGACTAATTTGCTGATCTGTATTGCTGATTGAATACTCTCTTTGCACGCATTAGTGATGGATGCAAGAATGGAGTCACCGGAAAAGCTGAATGCATTGTGGCATATATCTCCACATGCGGTTGGAGATGCGAATGCCTCATACTGAGGACTTACTTGCTGCTGAAAGTGTAGTTAGTTCAAGAATCAAAATACAAATGATAATCACTCACTTGTATCCAAGAAAGATGTTTTACCATTTGGATGCATTCTTACTCAATATCAAGAATATGTAAGAAAACCTTGGCATGCATAGTTCAAACATTGTATAGTACAAACATGTCATAAAAAGTGTAGAGTGTACTCTAGAGTATACCATAGGACTAAATTTTGTCTTTGAGTAGGCTTGGAAGACTTTATGCTAAACATGCCTATATGAAGTAGGACATGTATTAGGGCATTGCCTTGGTTGATAATGGATACTAGTAGAGTATTTTCTTCCTTGCTTTGTTATGTTTCCGATGATAAACATGCCAAATTTTCTAATTTACACATGGAAAAACCCACATTCTAACATAATCTATTTTGTTTGGTATCTCATCACCAAGTGGATGATAACTTTGACCTTAAGCTCAGTATACATGGACTTTAGAGTTCCAAGGGCATGCCTTCTTCTTGGGTAGGATCCATCTTATCGATAATATCAAGAGAAGATTAAAGAGAGCAAGCGCCGCTATGAAGCTAGAGGCTTTCCAAATCTGGAGAAGAATTGGATCACATTTAAAGACCGAACCTGAATACGTAAAGCAACATATATGAAGGTTTAGGCACACAAATGGGAAGCTTAGTGATAAGAAGGCTATAAGAAAGAGTTTAAAAAATAATAATTATAATCTAATAACTCACCCACCCAACTCACACACCCGATTGAGGCCTTCGAGGGGACGCCACCGTGTTTCTACTCCCATAGGGAATGGAACATCTTAGTTTATGATGATTGTTTGGGAGATTTTTTATGAGATATAGACGTAGATTTGAATACATCTTAGTTTGACCAAACATTCCATCTCGCGTAAGTTTGTAAGAATGGATGAAGAGTTACTCGTTGTGTCGACTTTGTGTTAACGAGATAACGTCTCATAAGGTACTTATTACGTTCCAATTGAGCTTAGAACTATAAAATCATTCGCATTTGCTCTGTAAAGCAAAAGAGCTCATAGTTTTCTGAATTCACTAACCGACGATTGAAATTAATGCAGCTCATCTTATTATCAAACGTGCAAGGCGCTTACAAGTACCATTGGATCCATGTTGGAAATTGAAACGGTACGATTCGTGGCTCCCGCATATCCACATCCATGAGAAACAGTGAATAGCATAAACAGATTAGAGAAAATGCAGCTGGTGGTGATAAAGAAACGCATTCCCTTGGGAGCTCACTTGTGTTACGACGGCATAACCTCTTGCGCCTCTGAAAGCCCCGGTGCCTCCCACCACTGCGATTTCGTTGGTTCCAGCAGCGACGAAGCCTTGAAGCTGTATGGTGCCTTTGAAGGAGCCATCATCGTAAGACAAGCCCTCCACCTCAATGCCGATGGAAGTGGAATCATAGCTAGCCTGCACTGTCTATCCGCGGATGAACCCCAACTGCGTCGATTGAGGATCAGCCCCCCGGGTGACGTTGAAGGCGAACAGCTGAGTGGATCCGAAGGAGTTTGTGAGCGTTTGATTGATAGGAGGTATGAGTTGGCCGAGGTCGACGTCGTTTGTGCGAACATGGACGTAATACTCAAGCGTATGGTTATGATTCCAGGGGCTGGGGGACGCGGAGATGATGCTCCATTTATGATCGACGGGAGGAGGGCGAGCAGAAGCGGGCTGGAAAGCGGCGAGGAGAGCGACCAAGAAGAAAATGCTGACAAGGGTGTGCAGGCAGCAGAATGGGCAGCTGGAACTGGTGGGCTGGGGGAGGCGGAGCATGGCAAGGAGGGTAGAGTGGGAGGGAGAGGATATGGAGGCGAGCTGAGGCAGAAGATTTGCGTAGTGAGGAGGTGCAGGGAGATGATATGGAGGGCGAAGCTGGGAGAGCTGCTGATGTTGTGAGGAGGTGCCCATAGACGGGATATATATATATGTATGTATGTATGGGGGAGAGAGAGAGATCCTTCCTTAGGTGGGCAGTCAAACAATGGGAATGCCGGCCGTGTCAAACCACGCCTTCTTTTTCCTTTGAACTCTTCTTAAACGCTTTCCCTCCTTAACCCCTTCTTACATGTAAGATTTTGCCAAGTCCTATGAATAGATAGCCCCAATTGAATTTGGGGGCATTTAATTAATTTGTTTTGGGGGAGTGGGATAAGGGGAGAGGGCTTGAATTAAATAAAGGAGGAACGCCTAGGGGCAATCTCACGAGTGGGGAAGGGGCAATCTCACGAGTGGGGAGGGCCAATCTCTTCTTAAACATTTTGCCAAGGGCTTCACTCTCCTATGAATAGGTCGTCCAAGAATTTGGGGGGAATTAATTAATTTATTGGGGGAGGGGGAGCGGGGAGGGGCATACAAGGGGAAGGGCTCGAATTAAATAAAGGCGCGGCGAGGGGGGAGGTTAATTTAAATAAGGGAGGGGCATTAAAGAGGGAGGGACACTTGACATTGGGGAGAAGGGAGCCTTTGTAATACTATTATAAGGAGATGACTTTGTAGCTTGATGGTAGGGCACACTCTTTGAGAAGGAAGGTTTTGGGTTCAATTTTTTATTGAACATTTGGGAAAGCCCCCCTTGTACATAGTCTATGCAGAAATAAATTAAGTCGTAGAGATTTAAAATAGTTTAATTAAAGCATAAATAAATTAATCCATAGATAAACATAGGTTAATTAAGCCACCACTCACCAAAACTAATTGAAATTGGTAGGAGAGGTCCCCAAGTGAGGAAAAACTCGCTATTAGTTAATTAGTCCATGTGGTGGGAGTGGGACAAGAATTAACGTAAGGTGGGGTCAATTAATTCTAAGGTCGGGTAGCACGATTGATTAGAAGTCTCCAGAAGCTAAATAGTCTACGATTATCAAAGTCTTTAGAAGCTGAGGGATCTATAAATACACAAGGCATGCTGAGGCGAAGGAGGTAGAGGGAGGAAGGAGAGGGGAGAGGGGAGAGGAGAGGGAGCGGGAGAGAAGAGGGAGGAAGGGGAGGGAGAGGGAGAGGCATCAGCAAGGAGAGAGGGAGAGGTTGGAGAGGGTTTGACGGGGGGAGGGAGAGAGGAGGGATGCTCGGGGAGGAATACGGAGGGAGGACAGAGTGATGAGGTGGGCAATACTTAGGTTAATCGACAAATAAAGTGATCGATTGAGAGGCACAATTAATTAATTAATAGTTTCGGTTCAAGGAGTGATTAGGACTGTGGAGTGATTATGATAAAAGGGTGTGACTTAACCAGAGCCATATCACCAATGGCTTCTCAATTCGATTCCTGGACATGTAACGGTCCTAGATTGACTAAGATGAAATCTCAGCTACCCCCACATTAGATCAAGTCATTTTCAGAATAGGAATGTGGGTAGCCCTCGTGACCTCGCTCGTGGCAAGTACCTCCCAAACGTCCCCAACACAATTTTTTGAAATTCCAATCACCTCCTGGGGACCCTTTATGTGGAGGAATAGTTCGTTTCCTCGGCTCGAAAAGTGCCTGGCCAATGGCTTGGATTGCAACCCCCTCAAGACAATTAGGTTAAAAGGGTTTGACTTAACCAAAGCCATATCACCAATGGCTTCTCAATTTGATTCATGGACATGCTAAGGTCCCTGGTCAAGTCCCTGGTCAACTGAGATAAAATCTCAGCCATTCTCAGATCAAGCCATTTTAAGAATAGGAATATGGATGGCCCTCGTGACCTCGCCCATGGCAAGTTTCTCCCAAACTCCCACAACACAATTTTTTTAAATTTCCATCGCCTCTTGGGGACCCTTCACATGGAGGAATGGCTCGTGGTCTGATCCATTTTTGAGTCAAAAAGTGCCCAACCAATGGCTTATGACCCCCTCAAGACAATTATTGGTGCTCCAACAACATTTAATACTATACAATTCTAAGAAGAGGATTCATTAAGGTGCGTCTTTTTTTTGCTGTAAATAATGCAGAAATCCAACATCTCCGAATACCCTAATCATGAAATTTTAAGAACATTTGCAACAAACAAAGTGTAAGAAGTGTAAGATCTTGAATAGTGAAATAGTCAAGTTAATAGTACAAATATTTAATATTTTAAACCTCTTCTTTACAACCATGTTAGAGTACAAAGCCGCTCCTAGTACTTATTGGTGCCATAAAATGTGTACGGTTTGAATTCTAATTGAGCAATTTTGATGCTATCATTGTGAATGGGATTTTGGCCCACCCAGACTTTGAACATCAAATTTATGGCTATAATTGTTCACAAGCATGTGGTACGGCCATATGCTACAGACAAGCTAATGTGTCTCACAACATACACTATTATAGAAATTAAAGATTCTAAAGCAAAGCTTGTCTCAACAACATGAAAACAAATAAAATCAAGTTATATTAGCACTATATATGTGAATAAGTGAGGAATAAGCACATGTTTCTAAAAAGAATATTCTTAATACAATTACCACTACAGGTTTCATCCAGATTGAAGAAAATTTTATGTTCCATTCCTTATTATATAAGCTCACCTTGTTTTTCCTCCTTTACAATGACCCTTTATTATAATATTCTTTAAATCTTCATTAGTGTGCGTCATGCCCTTAACCTAGTCTTGTTCTTGTCGTCCCTTTTTTTTTTTTGCTCGTTTGCCTCAATCATCATCCATTCATAAAATGACCATTTTTTATAACATTATATGTAAATCTTCATTAATTGCATCTTGTGCTTAACGTAGCCTTGTTTTTGTCCTCCTTTTATTTCTCTGTTGCGTCAATCATCATCCATTCAAGTGATGTGAATTCATTGGTAATCTAGAGAAATTTCATATTGAGAAACATCAAGCTGTCAAAAACAATATAGTAGCTATCTTCTCTCTCTAGAGAATAGTTGGTTGGTGGACGCTTTTAGTTCAATGACTGCCAATTTTACTAGCATTACTAGTGAAACTTGAGAGGTCCCTATGACAACAATATAATTCTCTATTTTAAAAGGCACATGTCTTAAGAAGGGGAAGGATCCTGCCTTATGAGAAATTGAAGTCCCAAATTATTTCCATGCCTCATGATAGTGAATCCTCTAAGGGAAGGATCTCATAGAGACCTGTTCACGTGACAAATTGAAGGTTCAATGTATTTTCATGCCTCTTGACGGTGAAAGAAAAAGAAATGAATAATAGCTCAAGTAGAAGATGTTCAGGAGACCCATATTGTGTCATTACTTATGAAGCTACACGTGAAAGACATGCGGCCTTTGTAGGCCCAATCTTCAAGCTCAAGTTCAGCAAGAAGGAGGTGCAATGCAATCGCAAAGAGTATCGTGACTAGATGGATGTGCTATTTGAGGAGTTGTGGTGAAGAAGATGATATGCTTGTTTAAGGAAACAACTCAAGCTTGTGTGAGAGAGGATGATGCCCAACATTCAGAATCATGTCTATGGAAAATATTAGGAGTGAATATTATCCCAACAATGAATTTAAAGCCTTCTCGAAGTTGCTTGGGCTAATATTCACTATTTTAAATTTGATAAATTCCCTTGAATACTAACAATATAGCTTTCACATAAAAGCTCTAAATGCATCCTTCCAAGTACTTAATGGATTAGCAAAATTCATCTATACCCATCTATAAGGTTATATTTTTTCCAATTCTAGCTAGTAGAAAACCTGTATATGAAGTTTAAGTATACTTCAGCCCATTCAATCCTTGAAAATTATAGCATGGGCTACTATTTGTCCCTCTATATTGGGCAATGGCTATACACTTTCATAGTTATGTTCCTAAAAGATTTACCCATTGAATTATACATCTTTAAGTATGTCTCCCCTTTATTTTGTCCTGATCATGTCGTTGTTTCCTTTGTCCTTTGAAAGGATCCATCCCATATACTAGATAAGCAACCCATGAGATAAATGAATGTTGTTCTTAAGTCACATATGAAATAATTGGTTTCTATCCACGTATGAATAATGCATGGGATGCTGGTTGCTTTTTTTAGTTTGGACAATAGTTGATACCAAATGACTTACAAATCTGAATGACTTCTTCTCTTTGTGCAGTTATTTAGTCCATTTATGTCTAATTCTAGCAATTATCATCTTGTGTTAAGTGGTCTGCTAAATATTAGTGCAATTGTCTACTATTTGTCCTTTTTTAGTTTGGACAACACTTTATACAAAAATGGCCTTTAAATCTAATTTAATTCTTCTCTTTATGCACTAATTCAATCTATTTATTCCTCATTCTATCGATTGTTGTATTGAGGTATATGATTCCTTCATCAATTGTCGTATATCAATTGAGAAATGCCACCAATGATATGCATTAGAATAGATATTGTTTGAATTTGTTGTGAATCTAGGCTGAGTCTATAAGCAAGCAATCACTCGGCCAATCACATACTCATACAATTAAAGAAAGAAAACAAATGTTCGGAGTTGTTATCAAGAGCTTGGTTATGCCTTTGGCATTCATACCTTGTTAGTGACAATGGTCATTGTGGTATTGCTTGCTACATTGAGGTTGCACATGCTGATGCATTGAAAAATTCTACAAGAAAATAGTCATTCAGCTAGGCACATATTCATAGAAATTGGAAAAGACAAGAAATGTTGTCAGTTTTTATCAAGAGATGGTGGTTGATATGCCTTTGGCATGTATACCTTGTGAGTGAGTCATTGTGGTATTGCTTAATGCATTACCATTGCACATGCCGATGCATTGAAAAAGTATATTTGCAAATGCTTATAGATGCATGGAATTACATGACTTGAGAGATATATACTTTTGATGGTTGGTTGTATTGATTGCTTGGTGAGTCATGACATCAATTTTATGGTTTGGCTTTTGTTTTTGGTTGCATGTGGGGTGAGAATTCACAAGCTACATAGATTGTGGAAGACACTATTCAAAAAATTTAGACTTTCTTGCTTTGTTTGGACTTTTTTAATGAACTGGGGACCTCCACTCAATATCGCTTTGTAGAATCCAAAATTTGGTAACTTTGGAACACTACATGGGTTATCTCCACATAAATATGGTCAAATAAAGCTAAAACTTCCCAACATTGTAAGTGGTGGCCTAATATAGGAGACCAAGAAGGCTACCCATATAGAAGGTTCAGAAGGCTACTCGTATAAATTGAGTTTTCATCCTTTACTTATTTGACCAAGAAGGCCATCTTCTTTTTCCTCTTATTTCTCACCCTTCCTCTCTTTTTCCCCTCTTTTCCACTCGTTTTTTCCTTCTCTTCTGTCTTTTTTCCTCCCTTCCCATCTTGTTTCCCCTCTCTTTTTGCATTCTTTTTGCATTTTTGCATTGTTTTCCATATTACATTCTTTTCGCATTTCTACCCTATTTCTGCATTCTTTACTACATTTCCACATTCTTTTCCATTCTTTTCGCATTCTTTCCACATTTCCACATTCTTCACCGAGCATCGAGCACGGATAGTGGGAGCGGCAGTTGAGCATCATTTTGCAACAGTGGGTGCAGATAAGTTCCGAAGTAGCAAGCTATAGGTGACTAGCAATGAGCGCACCGAGTGTGTGCTAAAATGGAGGGTGGTTCTTAGGTAAAAACTAAGTTATAAAAAGGGAGAAGAGGACAAGAGATCATTGCATCGGGTCCTCTCCCTCCAAAAAGAGTTGATAGGTTAGGGAGTGTTGATTGCAAGTCGAGGTGACTTGGTTGTACAGAGTGATTCTGATTGAACAAATGAACAATGATCTCTCTCTTCTTGGTTTTCACTTATTGTGTACTTCACTTTGTGTTAAGTGTGGATAACAACTTGGTATTCTCCCATCATCACATGGTTCTTTCCCATTGGCTAATCCCAACCTCCAAGTGTTAATTGTTGGCACATATTCTCCACCCGAGTACCCCTACCTTAGGATTGCAAGAGCAAACTCTTCACAAAGCACAACACCAAGCTGGGAACTAACCCGAGCGTCCTATTATTTGTTGAGCACAGACGTTGTATTATTTTCTTACAAGCTCGTCCTCACGGGTAATGGCCTCAATATATGTATCTCCTATCTCATGATCATCCTCCTCTCTCGTATCATGGTCATCATCACCTCCATGGCCATGATCATCCTCCATATGCTGCATATTAGTAAATTTACTATACATAACTTTGGAATGTGGTGTAATAGGTATGACATGCCACCACCTATTATTATCCACCATTGGTTGATAGACAACCTAATTCAAACATAAATACAATCATGTTATTTTCCTTGCATCGAAGGTATCAAAATTTTAAAGTGAGTATTTTGATATGTGTGTACAATACCTGTTCACATTGTTGTGGTAGTACTAGTGTGTCCTTCTGACTTTGCCAAAACTTTGTGGAGTCAATAGTTACAAAGCCACTTGCATGGCGTTTGATTGTTGCATTAGGGCCTCTTTCCACCATGTCCTTAAACCACTTTACATCCAAAACATACACAAAGAAGCGTTGAAAGTCAAGCTTAATAATATCTTGGATTATGCCACAATAATCATCCATGGCTCCATTGGCTCCTTCAAAGCTAGCAATGATGCCACAATCTTGTGTGTTTCTCTTATCATCAATCCATTGTGTTCGAAAATTCTTGCCCTCACACCATATAGCATTGAACATAGGACACTACACCAAGACAAAATCAATTAAATAAGCAATCGAAATTGTTGAAAGCTCCTAACTTATGCATAACATTCTATATACTGACCTTACTCATGCATCCCCTAGCATACTCCCATTCCTCCATTGTGATATGCATCCAGTCATCTCTCTCTGCTCTCTCCATTTTGTCAAGTAGCCAATCCACATGAATATCCATTGGAAGTGCTCTTAGATGCTGAGGGTATGACACACGAGATTCGTGGTGTGTATGAAAGAGGGCCCTTTCTCCTTGTCTTCTTGCCTTTGCATCCTCGTATCTTGTCACCCATCTTTTTATCACAGCACTATTAAGCATGCAATAGAGGTTGATATTATTACCCAACTTCGTGTCTATTACTTTGCTATGTCCTTTCCCTTGAGGCACAATAGAGGTCATCCTTAGGTCTTCATCATCTCTCCATAGTCGTGGGAGAGATCTATCTACATCAACAAGAAACTCAGAAATATATACAAGTGACTCTTATACCAACCAACCCTCGGCCATGCTACCTTCGAGTCTTGCATTTTGTCTCATGAAACCCTTCAAGGTCTTCATGAAGCACTCAAGGAAGAACAACCATCGTGCATGTACAGTACCCCATATAGCAATCTCATCCACCAAATGCACTATGAGATGTAGTTGGCTTGTGAGAATAGAATGTGGAAATGTCTCCGCCACTAAACAAACCACCTCCACTAACATAACTCGAGCATTCTCAAGCGTGGTGGGATCTATTTCCTTTGAGCTCACATACCTAAAAGGGAAAAGCATGTCATATTAACAATATGAACACCTTGCATGGAGCATTGATACGTATCTTGTAAAGTACCTCACAAGCTCACCCATCTTGTAAATACAATCCTTCACGTCTTTTGATGCACTATGAGAAATGCTAGTAGGTAGTATGAACTAAACACACGAGGAATGGTTTATTAGTTGCTTCTAATTCACTCACAAATTTGGAAGGAAAAAGATATTATGCACATAAAATACTTACTTGGAGCATCTTGTGCCAATCATGAGATTTCAAGCCATATAATTGCTCTACACCTCTTTTCTTGCTCTTTGTAAAGGCCCCCTTCAAACAACTCATGCATCTAGTGGGAGTACGAATTGTAGTGATAGCTCGCTTCACCACCACCATCTCTAGCTTTGATAATGTCCACGGTGCATGAGGTTCAAAGACACATCCATTTGGCCTCTCTTATGGCCAAGCTTCATGCATCCTCCCTATGGAGCGTAGATCCTCCCTTATGCCCACGGAATCTCGTGTCCCATTCAAATGTTCCCAAATGGTAGATGCCACATTCTTGAATATATGCATGGGATAAAGCAGGTGATTGATCTTGAGGTGAGACCAATATGGTCAACAATAAAAGATGGATTATCTAAACAAAAGCTAGTGTTAGCGAGCAATCTTTATTTCCATTCAATATAGCACATGATTGTTGCTTATGCTCATGTAACATATCAACTAGAATAGAAGCTAGTGCTAAATCTCAAAAGTGTGTTCTCACTAGCTACAATGGTGAGAGCAAAGCATATAGATTATGGGATTCTGCTACCATAAGTAGTTTCTTCTTTCCAAATATGTTATAGTTGATTAAAAAAGTAGTTTTTTATGAGATCCTAATGTTTCATCTATGCCTACCCCAATGCTTGTGGAGTCTTTTAGAAGTTTGTCTTAATGAGAGTCTAGCTAGCAATGAATATACCTCTTGCAGTAGAACTATGATCTCTGTTGAATGATGCGAGGTCGAAGAAGACCTCATAGTCAGTGTGGACAGAGTGATCCAGGGGCTGAAATTTTGGGGCTGAAGGTGCATCTATGATACACTACTGTGCTAGTAAAGAGGCCTCGAAAACTAACAAGGTACAGAAACCTGTCAAACTTGTATGCTCAACGATCATGAACTGGAGGTCATTTGATATGTGCATGGTTAAACATCCGTCAACATGGGATGTAGGATCTGTCAAAGGCTCAAGGTGGAGCTAATAATAATATAAAGGACTATAAGCTTGGAATATCAATAATAAACCATAGCATGTCCCTAACGCAAATGAGGTGCCGAATGTTGATGTAGGGACTGATTTGAAGTCCTAGATCCAACCACTAATCTGCATCAAGTATGGACTGTATACGACAACCATAAGTGCATGCTGAAACACTAAAGCTCCACAAGCTGATGATATCAACTACAGTGGGGTAGGACTGTACTGATGTATAAAGGTCCTCATGCTGAGGAATGATCTATTGATCGGAGGTGGTGATAACTCTATCCAAGGGTGGTGCAATGCAGCATGACTGAGCCGATGCTGAAATGTCTTAAAGACTAATTTGCTGATCTGTATTGCTGATTGAATACTCTCTTTGCACGCATTAGTGATGGATGCAAGAATGGAGTCACCGAAAAAGCTGAATGCATTGTGGCATATATCTCCACATGCGGTTGGAGATGCGAATGCCTCATACTGAGGACTTACTTGCTGCTGAAAGTGTAGTTAGTTCAAGAATCAAAATACAAATGATAATCACTCACTTGTATCCAAGAAAGATGTTTTACCATTTGGATGCATTCTTACTCAATATCAAGAATATGTAAGAAAACCTTGGCATGCATAGTTCAAACATTGTATAGTACAAACATGTCATAAAAAGTGTAGAGTGTACTCTAGAGTATACCATAGGACTAAATTTTGTCTTTGAGTAGGCTTGGAAGACTTTATGCTAAACATGCCTATATGAAGTAGGACATGTATTAGGGCATTGCCTTGGTTGATAATGGATACTAGTAGAGTATTTTCTTCCTTGCTTTGTTATGTTTCCGATGATAAACATGCCAAATTTTCTAATTTACACATGGAAAAACCCACATTCTAACATAATCTATTTTGTTTGGCATCTCATCACCAAGTGGATGATAACTTTGACCTTAAGCTCAGTATACATGGACTTTAGAGTTCCAAGGGCATGCCTTCTTCTTGGGTAGGATCCATCTTATCGATAATATCAAGAGAAGATTAAAGAGAGCAAGCGCCGCTATGAAGCTAGAGGCTTTCCAAATCTGGAGAAGAATTGGATCACATTTAAAGACCGAACCTGAATACGTAAAGCAACATATATGAAGGTTTAGGCACACAAATGGGAAGCTTAGTGATAAGAAGGCTATAAGAAAGAGTTTAAAAAATAATAATTATAATCTAATAACTCACACACCCGATTGAGGCCTTCGAGGGGACGCCACCGTGTTTCTACTCCCATGGGGAATGGAACATCTTAGTTTATGATGATTGTTTGGGAGATTTTTTATGAGATATAGACGTAGATTTGAATACATCTTAGTTTGACCAAACATTCCATCTCGCGTAAGTTTGTAAGAATGGATGAAGAGTTACTCGTTGTGTCGACTTTGTGTTAACGAGATAACGTCTCATAAGGTACTTATTACGTTCCAATTGAGCTTCGAACTATAAAATCATTCGCATTTGCTCTGTAAAGCAAAAGAGCTCATAGTTTTCTGAATTCACTAACCGACGATTGAAATTAATGCAGCTCATCTTATTATCAAACGTGCAAGGCGCTTACAAGTACCATTGGATCCATGTTGGAAATTGAAACGGTACGATTCGTGGCTCCCGCATATCCACATCCATGAGAAACAGTGAATAGCATAAACAGATTAGAGAAAATGCAGCTGGTGGTGATAAAGAAACGCATTCCCTTGGGAGCTCACTTGTGTTACGACGGCATAACCTCTTGCGCCTCTGAAAGCCCCGGTGCCTCCCACCACTGCGATTTCGTTGGTTCCAGCAGCGACGAAGCCTTGAAGCTGTATGGTGCCTTTGAAGGAGCCATCATCGTAAGACAAGCCCTCCACCTCAATGCCGATGGAAGTGGAATCATAGCTAGCCTGCACTGTGTATCCGCGGATGAACCCCAACTGCGTCGATTGAGGATCAGCCCCCCGGGTTACGTTGAAGGCGAACAGCTGAGTGGATCCGAAGGAGTTTGTGAGCGTTTGATTGATAGGAGGTATGAGTTGGCCGAGGTCGACGTCGTTTGTGCGAACATGGACGTAATACTCAAGCGTATGGTTATGATTCCAGGGGCTGGGGGACGCGGAGATGATGCTCCACTTATGATCGACGGGAGGAGGGCGAGCAGAAGCGGGCTGGAAAGCGGCGAGGAGAGCGACCAAGAAGAAAATGCTGACAAGGGTGTGCAGGCAGCAGAATGGGCAGCTGGAACTGGTGGGCTGGCGGAGGCCGAGCATGGCAAGGAGGGTAGAGTGGGAGGGAGAGGATATGGAGGCGAGCTGAGGCAGAAGATTTGCGTAGTGACGAGGTGCAGGGAGATGATATGGAGGGCGAGGCTGGGAGAGCTGCTGACGTTGTGAGGAGGTGCCCATAGACGGGATATATATATATATATATGTATGTATGGGAGAGAGAGAGAGATCCTTCCTTAGGTGGGCAGTCAAACAATGGGAATGCCGGCCGTGTCAAACCACGCCTTCTTTTTCCTTTGAACTCTTCTTATACGCTTTCCCTCCTTAACCCCTTCTTACAGATTTTGCCAAGTCCTATGAATAGATAGCCCCAATTGAATTTGGGGGCATTTAATTAATTTGTTTTGGGGGAGTGGGATAAGGGGAGAGGGCTTGAATTAAATAAAGGAGGAACGCCTAGGGGCAATCTCAAGAGTGGGGAGGGCCAATCTCTTCTTAAACATTTTGCCAAGGGCTTCACTCTCCTATGAATAGGTCGTCCAAGAATTTGGGGGGAATTAATTAATTTATTGGGGGAGGGGGAGCGGGGAGGGGCATACAAGGGGAAGGGCTCGAATTAAATAAAGGAGCGGCGAGGGGGGAGGTTAATTTAAATAAGGGAGGGGCATTAAAGAGGGAGGGACACTTGACATTGGGGAGAAGGGAGCCTTTGTAATACTATTATAAGGAGATGACTTTGTAGCTTGATGGTAGGGCACACTCTTTGAGAAAGAAGGTTTTGGGTTCAATTTTTTATTGAACGTTTGGGGAAGCCCCCCTTGCACATAGTCTATGCAGAAATAAATTAACTCGTAGAGATTTAAAATAGTTTAATTAAAGCATAAATAAATTAATCCATAGATAAACATAGGTTAATTAAGCCACCACTCACCAAAACTAATTGAAATTGGTAGGAGAGGTCCCCAAGTGAGGAAAAACTCGCTATTAGTTAATTAGTCCATGTGGTGGGAGTGGGACAAGAATTAACGTAAGGTGGGGTCAATTAATTCTAAGGTCGGGTAGCACGATTGATTAGAAGTCTCCAGAAGCCAAATAGTCTACGATTATCAAAGTCTCTAGAAGCTGAGGGATCTATAAATACACAAGGCATGCTGAGGCGAGGGAGGTAGAGGGAGGAAGGAGAGGGGAGAGGGGAGAGGAGAGGGAGCGGGAGAGAAGAGGGAGGAAGGGGAGGGAGAGGGAGAGGGAGCAGCAAGGAGAGAGGGAGAGGTTGGAGAGGGTTTGAGGGGGGGAGGGAGAGATGCAGAGGGAGAGAGGAGGGATGCTCGGGGAGGAATACGGAGGGAGGATAGAGTGATGAGGTGGGCAATACTTAGGTTAATCGACTAATAAAGTGATCGATTGAGAGGCACAATTAATTAATTAATAGTTTCGGTTCAAGGAGCGATTAGGACTGTGGAGTGATTATGATAAAAGTGTGTGACTTAACCAGAGCCATATCACCAATGGCTTCTCAATTCGATTCATGGACATGTAACGGTCCTAGATTGACTAAGATGAAATCTCAGCTACCCCCGCATTAGATCAAGTCATTTTCAGAATAGGAATGTGGGTAGCCCTCGTGACCTCGCTCGTGGCAAGTACCTCCCAAACGCCCACAACACAATTTTTTGAAATTCCAATCACCTCCTGGGGACCCTTTATGTGGAGGAATAGTTCATTTCCTCGGCTCGAAAAGTGCCTGGCCAATGGCTTGGATTGCAACCCCCTCAAGACAATTAGGTTAAAAGGGTTTGACTTAACCAAAGCCATATCACCAATGGCTTCTCAATTTGATTCATGGACATGTTAAGGTCCCTGGTCAAGTCCCTCGTCAACTGAGATAAAATCTCAGCCGTTCTCAGATCAAGCCATTTTAAGAATAGGAATATGGATGGCCCTCGTGACCTCGCCCATGGCAAGTGCCTCCCAAACTCCCACAACACAATTTTTTTAAATTTCCATCGCCTCTTGGGGACCCTTCACATGGAGGAATGGCTCGTGGTCTGATCCATTTTTGAGTCAAAAAGTGCCCAACCAATGGCTTATGACCCCCTCAAGACAATTATTGGTGCTCCAACAACATTTAATACTATACAATTCTAAGAAGAGGATTCATTAAGGTGCGTCTTTTTTTTGCTGTAAATAATGCAGAAATCCAACATCTCCGAATACCCTAATCATGAAATTTTAAGAACATTTGCAACAAACAAAGTGTAAGAAGTGTAAGATCTTGAATAGTGAAATAGTCAAGTTAATAGTACAAATATTTAATATTTTAAACCTCTTCTTTACAATCATGTTAGAGTACAAAGCCCGTCCTAGTACTTATTTGTGCCATAAAACGTCTACAGTTTGAATTCTAATTGAGCAATTTTGATGCTATCATTGTGAATGGCATTTTGGCCCACCCAGACTTTGAACATCAAATTTATGGCTATAATTGTGCACAAGCATGCGGTACGGCCATATGCTACAGACAAACTAATGTGTCTCACAACATACACTATTATAGAAATTAAAGATTCTAAAGCAAAGCTTGTCTCAACAACATGAAAACAAATAAAATCAAGTTATATTAGCACTATATATGTGAATAAGTGAGGAATAAGCACATGTTTCTAAAAAGAATATTCTTAATACAATTACCACTACAGGTTTCATCCAGATTGAAGAAAATTTTATGTTCCATTCCTTATTATATAAGCTCACCTTATTTCTCCTCCTTTACAATGACCCTTTATTATAATATTCTTTAAATCTTCAATTAGTGTGCGTCATGCCCTTAACCTAGTCTTGTTCTTGTCGTCCCTTTTTTTTTTTTGCTCGTTTGCCTCAATCATCATCCATTCATAAAATGACCATTTTTTATAACATTATATGTAAATCTTCATTAATCGCATCTTGCGCTTAACGTAGCCTTGTTTTTGTCCTCCTTTTATTTCTCTGTTGCCTCAATCATCATCCATTCAAGTGATGTGAATTCATTGGTAATCTAGAGAAATTTCATATTGAGAAACATCAAGCTGTCAAAAACAATATAGTAGCTATCTTCTCTCTCTAGAGAATAGTTGGTTGGTGGACGCTTTTAGTTCAATGACTGCCAATTGTACTAGCATTACTTGTGAAACTTGAGAGGTCCCTATGACAACAGTATAATTCTCTATTTTAAAAGGCACATGTCTTAAGAAGGGGAAGGATCCTGCCTTATGAGAAATTGAAGTCCCAAATTATTTCCATGCCTCATGATAGTGAATCCTCTAAGGGAAGGATCTCATAGAGACCTGTTCACGTGACAAATTGAAGGTTCAATGTATTTTCATGCCTCTTGACGGTGAAAGAAAAAGAAATGAATAATAGCTCAAGTAGAAGATGTTCAGGAGACCCATATTGTGTCATTACTTATGAAGCTACACGTGAAAGACATGCGGCCTTTGCAGGCCCAATCTTCAAGCTCAAGTTCAGCAAGAAGGAGGTGCAATGCAATCGCAAAGAGTATCGTGACTAGATGGATGTGCTATTTGAGGAGTTGTGGTGAAGAAGATGATACGCTTGTTTAAGGAAACAACTCAAGCTTGTGTGAGAGAGGATGATGCCAAACATTCAGAATCATGTCTATGGAAAATATTAGGAGTGAACATTATCCCAACAATGAATTTAAAGCCTTCTCGAAGTTGCTTGGGCTAATATTCACTATTTTAAATTTGATAAATTCCCTTGAATACTAACAATATAGCTTTCACATAAAAGCTCTGAATGCATCCTTCCAAGTACTTAATCGATTAGCAAAATTCATCTATACCCATCTATAAGGTTATATTTTTTCCAATTCTAGCTAGTAGAAAACCTGTATATGAAGTTTAAGTATACTTCAGCCCATTCAAACCTTGAAAATTATAGCATGGGCTACTATTTGTCCCTCTATATTGGGCAATGGCTATACACTTTCATAGTTATGTTCCTAAAAGATTTACCCATTGAATTATACATCTTTAAGTATGTCTCCCCTTTATTTTGTCCTGATCATGTCGTTGTTTCCTTTGTACTTTGAAAGGATCCATCCCATATACTAGATAAGCAACCCATGAGATAAATGAATGTTGTTCTTAAGTCACATATGAAATAATTGGTTTCTATCCACGTATGAATAATGCATGGGATGCTGGTTGCTTTTTTTTAGTTTGGACAATAGTTGATACCAAATGACTTACAAATCTGAATGACTTCTTCTCTTTGTGCAGTTATTCAGTCCATTTATGTCTAATTCTAGCAATCATCATCTTGTGTTAAGTGGTCTGCTAAATATTAGTGCAATTGTCTACTATTTGTCCTTTTTTAGTTTGGACAACCTTTTATACAAAAATGGCCTTTAAATCTAATTTAATTCTTCTCTTTATGCACTAATTCAATCTATTTATTCCTCATTCTATCAATTGTTGTATTGAGGTATATGATTCCTTCATCAATTATTGTATATCAATTGAGAAATGCCACCAATGATATGCATTAGAATAGATATTGTTTGAATTTGTTGTGAATCTAGGCTGAGTCTATAAGCAAGCAATCACTCGGCCAATCACATACTCATACAATTAAAGAAAGAAAACAAATGTTCGGAGTTGTTATCAAGAGCTTGGTTATGCCTTTGGCATTCATACCTTGTTAGTGACAATGGTCATTGTGGTATTGCTTGCTACATTGAGGTTGCACATGCTGATGCATTGAAAAATTCTACAAGAAAATAGTCATTCAGCTAGGCACATATTCATAGAAATTGGAAAAGACAAGAAATGTTGTCAGTTTTTATCAAGAGATGGTGGTTGATATGCCTTTGGCATGTATACCTTGTGAGTGAGTCATTGTGGTATTGCTTAATGCATTACCATTGCACATGCCGATGCATTGAAAAAAGTATATTTGCAAATGCTTATAGATGCATGGAATTACATGACTTGAGAGATATATACTTTTGATGGTTGGTTGTATTGATTGGTTGGTGAGTCATGACATCAATTTTATGGTTTGGCTTTTGTTTTTGGTTGCATGTGGGGTGAGAATTCACAAGCTACATAGATTGTGGAAGACACTATTCAAAAAATTTAGACTTTCTTGCTTTGTTTGGACTTTTTTAATGAACTGGGGACCTCCACTCAATATCGCTTTGTAGAATCCAAAATTTGGTAACTTTGGAACACTACATGGGTTATCTCCACATAAATATGGTCAAATAAAGCTAAAACTTCCCAACATTGTAAGTGGTGGCCTAATATAGGAGACCAAGAAGGCTACCCATATAGAAGGTTCAGAAGGCTACTCGTATAAATTGAGTTTTCATCCTTTACTTATTTGACCAAGAAGGCCATCTTCTTTTTCCTCTTATTTCTCACCCTTCCTCTCTTTTTCCCCTCTTTTCCACTCGTTTTTTCCTTCTCTTCTGTCTTTTTTCCTCCCTTCCCATCTTGTTTCCCCTCTCTTTTTGCATTCTTTTTGCATTTTTGCATTGTTTTCCATATTACATTCTTTTCGCATTTCTACCCTATTTCTGCATTCTTTACTACATTTCCACATTCTTTTCCATTCTTTTCGCATTCTTTCCACATTTCCACATTCTTCACCGAGCATCGAGCACGGATAGTGGGAGCGGCAGTTGAGCATCATTTTGCAACAGTGGGTACAGATAAGTTCCGAAGTAGCAAGCTATAGGTGACTAGCAATGAGCGCACCGAGTGTGTGCTAAAATGGAGGGTGGTTCTTAGGTAAAAACTAAGTTATAAAAAGGGAGAAGAGGACAAGAGATCATTGCATCCGGTCCTCTCCCTCCAAAAAGAGTTGATAGGTTAGGGAGTGTTCATTGCAAGTCGAGGTGACTTGGTTGTACAGAGTGATTCTGATTGAACAAATGAACAATGATCTCTCTCTTCTTGGTTTTCACTTATTGTGTACTTCACTTTGTGTTAAGTGTGGATAACAACTTGGTATTCTCCCATCATCACATGGTTCTTTCCCATTGGCTAATCCCAACCTCCAAGTGTTAATTGTTGGCACATATTCTCCACCCGAGTACCCCTACCTTAGGATTGCAAGAGCAAACTCTTCACAAAGCACAACACCAAGCTGGGAACTAACCCGAGCGTCCTATTATTTGTTGAGCGCAGACGTTGTATTATTTTCTTACAGGCTCGTCCTCACGGGTAATGGCCTCAATATATGTATCTCCTATCTCATGATCATCCTCCTCTCTCGTATCACGGTCATCATCACCTCCATGGCCATGATCATCCTCCATATGCTGCATATTAGTAAATTTACTATACATAACTTTGGAATGTGGTGTAATAGGTATGACATGCCACCACCTATTATTATCCACCATTGGTTGATAGACAACCTAATTCAAACATAAATACAATCATGTTATTTTCCTTGCATCGAAGGTATCAAAATTTTAAAGTGAGTATTTTGATATGTGTGTACAATACCTGTTCACATTGTTGTGGTAGTACTAGTGTGTCCTTCTGACTTTGCCAAAACTTTGTGGAGTCAATAGTTACAAAGCCACTTGCATGGCGTTTGATTGTTGCATTAGGGCCTCTTTCCACCATGTCCTTAAACCACTTTACATCCAAAACATACACAAAGAAGCGTTGAAAGTCAAGCTTAATAATATCTTGGATTATGCCACAATAATCATCCATGGCTCCATTGGCTCCTTCAAAGCTAGCAATGATGCCACAATCTTGTGTGTTTCTCTTATCATCAATCCATTGTGTTTGAAAATTCTTGCCCTCACACCATATAGCATTGAACATAGGACACTACACCAAGACAAAATCAATTAAATAAGCAATCGAAATTGTTGAAAGCTCCTAACTTATGCATAACATTCTATATACTGACCTTACTCATGCATCCCCTAGCATACTCCCATTCCTCCATTGTGATATGCATCCAGTCATCTCTCTCTGCTCTCTCCATTTTGTCAAGTAGCCAATCCACATGAATATCCATTGGAAGTGCTCTTAGATGCTGAGGGTATGACACACGAGATTCCTGGTGTGTATGAAAGAGGGCCCTTTCTCCTTGTCTTCTTGCCTTTGCATCCTCGTATCTTGTCACCCATCTTTTTATCACATCACTATTAAGCATGCAATAGAGGTTGATATTATTACCCAACTTCGTGTCTATTACTTTGCTATGTCCTTTCCCTTGAGGCACAATAGAGGTCATCCTTAGGTCTTCATCATCTCTCCATAGTCGTGGGAGAGATCTATCTACATCAACAAGAAACTCAGAAATATATACAAGTGACTCTTATACCAACCAACCCTCGGCCATGCTACCTTCGAGTCTTGCATTTTGTCTCATGAAACCCTTCAAGGTCTTCATGAAGCACTCAAGGAAGAACAACCATCGTGCATGTACAGTACCCCATATAGCAATCTTATCCACCAAATGCACTATGAGATGTAGTTGGCTTGTGAGAATAGAATGTGGAAATGTCTCCGCCACTAAACAAACCACCTCCACTAACATAACTCGAGCATTCTCAAGCGTGGTGGGATCTATTTCCTTTGAGCTCACATACCTAAAAGGGAAAAGCATGTCATATTAACAATATGAACACCTTGCATGGAGCATTGATACGTATCTTGTAAAGTACCTCACAAGCTCACCCATCTTGTAAATACAATCCTTCACGTCTTTTGATGCACTATGAGAAATGCTAGTAGGTAGTATGAACTAAACACACGAGGAATGGTTTATTAGTTGCTTCTAATTCACTCACAAATTTGGAAGGAAAAAGATATTATGCACATAAAATACTTACTTGGAGCATCTTGTGCCAATCATGAGATTTCAAGCCATATAATTGCTCTACACCTCTTTTCTTGCTATTTGTAAAGGCCCCCTTCAAACAACTCATGCATCTAGTGGGAGTACGAATTGTAGTGATAGCTCGCTTCACCACCACCATCTCTAGCTTTGATAATGTCCACGGTGCATGAGGTTCAAAGACACATCCATTTGGCCTCTCTTATGGCCAAGCTTCATGCATCCTCCCTATGGAGCATAGATCCTCCCTTATGCCCACGGAATCTCGTGTCCCATTCAAATGTTCCCAAATGGTAGATGCCACATTCTTGAATATATGCATGGGATCAAGGAGGTGATTGATCTTGAGGTGAGACCAATATGGTCAACAATAAAAGATGGATTATCTAAACAAAAGCTAGTGTTAGCGAGCAATCTTTATTTCCATTCAATATAGCACATGATTGTTGCTTATGCTCATGTAACATATCAACTAGAATAGAAGCTAGTGCTAAATCTCAAAAGTGTGTTCTCACTAGCTACAATGGTGAGAGCAAAGCATATAGATTATGGGATTCTGCTACCATAAGTAGTTTCTTCTTTCCAAATATGTTATAGTTGATTAAAAAAGTAGTTTTTTATGAGATCCTAATGTTTCATCTATGCCTACCCCAATGCTTGTGGAGTCTTTTAGAAGTTTGTCTTAATGAGACTCTAGCTAGCAATGAATATACCTCTTGCAGTAGAACTATGATCTTTGTTGAATGATGCGAGGTCGAAGAAGACCTCATAGTCAGTGTGGACAGAGTGATCCAGGGGCTGAAATTTTGGGGCTGAAGGTGCATCTATGATACACTACTGTGCTAGTAAAGAGGCCTCGAAAACTAACAAGGTACAGAAACCTGTCAAACTTGTATGCTCAACGATCATGAACTGGAGGTCATTTGATATGTGCATGGTTAAACATCCGTCAACATGGGATGTAGGATCTGTCAAAGGCTCAAAGTGGAGCTAATAATAATATAAAGGACTATAAGCTTGGAATATCAATAAAAAACCATAGCATGTCCCTAAGGCAAATGAGGTGCCGAATGTTGATGTAGGGACTGATTTGAAGTCCTAGATCCAACCACTAATCTGCATGAAGTATGGACTGTATACGACAACCATAAGTGCATGTTGAAACACTAAAGCTCCACAAGCTGATGATATCAACTACAGTGGGGTAGGACTGTACTGATGTATAAAGGTCCTCATGCTGAGGAATGATCTATTGATCGGAGGTGGTGATAACTCTATCCAAGGGTGGTGCAATGCAGCATGACTGAGCCGATGCTGAAATGTCTTAAAGACTAATTTGCTGATCTGTATTGCTGATTGAATACTCTCTTTGCACGCATTAGTGATGGATGCAAGAATGGAGTCACCGGAAAAGCTGAATGCATTGTGGCATATATCTCCACATGCGGTTGGAGATGCGAATGCCTCATACTGAGGACTTACTTGCTGCTGAAAGTGTAGTTAGTTCAAGAATCAAAATACAAATGATAATCACTGTATCCAAGAAAGATGTTTTACCATTTGGATGCATTCTTACTCAATATCAAGAATATGTAAGAAAACCTTGGCATGCATAGTTCAAACATTGTATAGTACAAACATGTCATAAAAAGTGTAGAGTATACTCTAGAGTATACCATAGGACTAAATTTTGTCTTTGAGTAGGCTTGGAAGACTTTATGCTAAACATGCCTATATGAAGTAGGACATGTATTAGGGCATTGCCTTGGTTGATAATGGATACTAGTAGAGTATTTTCTTCCTTGCTTTGTTATGTTTCCGATGATAAACATGCCAAATTTTCTAATTTACACATGGAAAAACCCACATTCTAACATAATCTATTTTGTTTGGCATCTCATCACCAAGTGGATGATAACTTTGACCTTAAGCTCAGTATACATGGACTTTAGAGTTCCAAGGGCATGCCTTCTTCTTGGGTAGGATCCATCTTATCGATAATATTAAGAGAAGATTAAACAGAGCAAGCGCCGCTATGAAGCTAGAGGCTTTCCAAATCTGGAGAAGAATTGGATGACATTTAAAGACTGAACCTGAATACGTAAAGCAACATATATGAAGGTTTAGGCACACAAATGGGAAGCTTAGTGATAAGAAGGCTATAAGAAAGAGTTTAAAAAATAATAATTATAATCTAATAACTCACCCACCCAACTCACACACCCGATTGAGGCCTTCGAGGGGACGCCACCGTGTTTCTACTCCCATAGGGAATGGAACATCTTAGTTTATGATGATTGTTTGGGAGATTTTTTATGAGATATAGACGTAGATTTGAATACATCTTAGTTTGACCAAACATTCCATCTCGCGTAAGTTTGTAAGAATGGATGAAGAGTTACTCGTTGTGTCGACTTTGTGTTAACGAGATAACGTCTCGTAAGGTACTTATTACGTTCCAATTGAGCTTAGAACTATAAAATCATTCGCATTTGCTCTGTAAAGCAAAAGAGCTCATAGTTTTCTGAATTCACTAACCGACGATTGAAATTAATGCAGCTCATCTTATTATCAAACGTGCAAGGCGCTTACAAGTACCATTGGATCCATGTTGGAAATTGAAACGGTACGATTCGTGGCTCCCGCATATCCACATCCATGAGAAACAGTGAATAGCATAAACAGATTAGAGAAAATGCAGCTGGTGGTGATAAAGAAACGCATTCCCTTGGGAGCTCACTTGTGTTACGACGGCATAACCTCTTGCGCCTCTGAAAGCCCCGGTGCCTCCCACCACTGCGATTTCGTTGGTTCCAGCAGCGACGAAGCCTTGAAGCTGTATGGTGCCTTTGAAGGAGCCATCATCGTAAGACAAGCCCTCCACCTCAATGCCGATGGAAGTGGAATCATAGCTAGCCTGCACTGTGTATCCGCGGATGAACCCCAACTGCGTCGATTGAGGATCAGCCCCCCGGGTGACGTTGAAGGCGAACAGCTGAGTGGATCCGAAGGAGTTTGTGAGCGTTTGATTGATAGGAGGTATGAGTTGGCCGAGGTCGACGTCGTTTGTGCGAACATGGACGTAATACTCAAGCGTATGGTTATGATTCCAGGGGCTGGGGGACGCGGAGATGATGCTCCACTTATGATCGACGGGAGGAGGGCGAGCAGAAGCGGGCTGGAAAGCGGCGAGGAGAGCGACCAAGAAGAAAATGCTGACAAGGGTGTGCAGGCAGCAGAATGGGCAGCTGGAACTGGTGGGCTGGCGGAGGCCGAGCATGGCAAGGAGGGTAGAGTGGGAGGGAGAGGATATGGAGGCGAGCTGAGGCAGAAGATTTGCGTAGTGAGGAGGTGCAGGGAGATGATACGGAGGGCGAAGCTGGGAGAGCTGGGATATATATATATATATGTATGTATGGGGGAGAGAGAGAGAGCTGCTGATGTTGTGAGGAGGTGCCCATAGACGGGATATATATATATGTATGTATGTATGGGGGAGAGAGAGAGAGATCCTTCCTTAGGTGGGCAGTCAAACAATGGGAATGCCGGCCGTGTCAAACCACGCCTTCTTTTTCCTTTGAACTCTTCTTAAACGCTTTCCCTCCTTAACCCCTTCTTACAGATTTTGCCAAGTCCTATGAATAGATAGCCCCAATTGAATTTGGGGGCATTTAATTAATCTGTTTTGGGGGAGTGGGATAAGGGGAGAGGGCTTGAATTAAATAAAGGAGGAACGCCTAGGGGCAATCTCACGAGTGGGGAAGGGGCAATCTCACGAGTGGGGAGGGCCAATCTCTTCTTAAACATTTTGCCAAGGGCTTCACTCTCCTATGAATAGGTCGTCCAAGAATTTGGGGGGAATTAATTAATTTATTGGGGGACGGGGAGCGGGGAGGGGCATACAAGGGGAAGGACTCGAATTAAATAAAGGAGCGGCGAGGGGGGAGGTTAATTTAAATAAGGGAGGGGCATTAAAGAGGGAGGGACACTTGACATTGGGGAGAAGGGAGCCTTTGTAATACTATTATAAGGAGATGACTTTATAGCTTGATGGTAGGGCACACTCTTTGAAAAGGAAGGTTTTGGGTTCAATTTTTTATTGAACGTTTGGGGAAGCCCCCCTTGCACATAGTCTATGCAGAAATAAATTAAGTCGTAGAGATTTAAAATAGTTTAATTAAAGCATAAATAAATTAATCCATAGATAAACATAGGTTAATTAAGCCACCACTCACCAAAACTAATTGAAATTGGTAGGAGAGGTCCCCAAGTGAGGAAAAACTCGCTATTAGTTCATTAGTCCATGTGGTGGGAGTGGGACAAGAATTAACGTAAGGTGGGGTCAATTAATTCTAAGGTCCGGTAGCACGATTGATTAGAAGTCTCCAGAAGCCAAATAGTCTACGATTATCAAAGTCTCTAGAAGCTGAGGGATCTATAAATACACAAGGCATGCTGAGGCGAGGGAGGTAGAGGGAGGAAGGAGAGGGGAGAGGGGAGAGGAGAGGGAGCGGGAGAGAAGAGGGAGGAAGGGGAGGGAGAGGGAGAGGGAGCAGCAAGGAGAAAGGGAGAGGTTGGAGAGGGTTTGAGGGGGGGAGGGAGAGATGCAGAGGGAGAGAGGAGGGATGCTCGGGGAGGAATACGGAGGGAGGACAGAGTGATGAGGTGGGCAATACTTAGGTTAATCGACTAATAAAGTGATCGATTGAGAGGCACAATTAATTAATTAATAGTTTCGGTTCAAGGAGCGATTAGGACTGTGGAGTGATTATGATAAAAGGGTGTGACTTAACCAGAGCCATATCACCAATGGCTTCTCAATTCGATTCATGGACATGTAACGGTCCTAGATTGACTAAGATGAAATCTCAGCTACCCCCGCATTAGATCAAGTCATTTTCAGAATAGGAATGTGGGTAGCCCTCGTGACCTCGCTCGTGGCAAGTACCTCCCAAACTCCCACAACACAATTTTTTGAAATTCCAATCACCTCCTGGGGACCCTTTATGTGGAGGAATAGTTCGTTTCCTCGGCTCGAAAAGTGCCTGGCCAATGGCTTGGATTGTAACCCCCTCAAGACAATTAGGTTAAAAGGGTTTGACTTAACCAAAGCCATATCACCAATGGCTTCTCAATTTGATTCATGGACATGTTAAGGTCCCTGGTCAAGTCCCTGGTCAACTGAGATAAAATCTCAGCCATTCTCAGATCAAGCCATTTTAAGAATAGGAATATGGATGGCCCTCGTGACCTCGCCCATGGCAAGTGCCTCCCAAACTCCCACAACACAATTTTTTTAAATTTCCATCGCCTCTTGGGGACCCTTCACATGGAGGAATGGCTCGTGGTCTGATCCATTTTTGAGTCAAAAAGTGCCCAACCAATGGCTTATGACCCCCTCAAGACAATTATTGGTGCTCCAACAACATTTAATACTATACAATTCTAAGAAGAGGATTCATTAAGGTGCGTCTTTTTTTTGCTGTAAATAATGCAGAATTCCAACATCTCCGAATACCCTAATCATGAAATTTTAAGAACATTTGCAACAAACAAAGTGTAAGAAGTGTAAGATCTTGAATAGTGAAATAGTCAAGTTAATAGTACAAATATTTAATATTTTAAACCTCTTCTTTACAACCATGTTAGAGTACAAAGCCGCTCCTAGTACTTATTGGTGCCATAAAATGTGTACGGTTTGAATTCTAATTGAGCAATTTTGATGCTATCATTGTGAATGGCATTTTGGCCCACCCAGACTTTGAACATCAAATTTATGGCTATAATTGTTCACAAGCATGTGGTACGGCCATATGCTACAGACAAACTAATGTGTCTCACAACATACACTATTATAGAAATTAAAGATTCTAAAGCAAAGCTTGTCTCAACAACATGAAAACAAATAAAATCAAGTTATATTAGCACTATATATGTGAATAAGTGAGGAATAAGCACATGTTGCTAAAAAGAATATTCTTAATACAATTACCACTACAGGTTTCATCCAGATTGAAGAAAATTTTATGTTCCATTCCTTATTATATAAGCTCACCTTGTTTTTCCTCCTTTACAATGACCCTTTATTATAATATTCTTTAAATCTTCATTAGTGTGCGTCATGCCCTTAACCTAGTCTTGTTCTTGTCGTCCCTTTTTTTTTTTTGCTCGTTTGCCTCAATCACCATCCATTCATAAAATGACCATTTTTTATAACATTATAAATAAATCTTCATTAATTGCATCTTGCGCTTAACGTAGCCTTGTTTTTGTCCTCCTTTTATTTCTCTTTTGCCTCAATCATCATCCATTCAAGTGATGTGAATTCATTGGTAATCTAGAGAAATTTCATATTGAGAAACATCAAGCTGCAAAAACAATATAGTAGCTATCTTCTCTCTCTAGAGAATAGTTGGTTGGTGGACGCTTTTAGTTCAATGACTTGCAATTGTACTAGCATTACTAGTGAATCTTGAGAGATCCCTATGACAATAGTATAATTCTCTATTTTAAAAGGCACATGTCTTAAGAAGGGGAAGGATCCTGCCTTATGAGAAATTGAAGTCCCAAATTATTTCCATGCCTCATGATAGTGAATCCTCTAAGGGAAGGATCTAATAGAGACCTCTTCACGTGACAAATTGAACGTTCAATTGAGGAAAAACTCGCTATTAGTTAATTAGTCCATGTGGTGGGAGTGGGGCAAGAATTAACGTAAGGTGGGGTCAATTAATTGTAAGGTCGAGTAGCACGATTGATTAGAACTCTCCAGAAGCCAAATAGTCTACGATTATCAAAGGTCTCCAGAAGCTGAGGGATCTATAACTACACAAGGCATGCTGAGGCGAGGGAGGTAGAGGGAGGAAGGAGAGGGGAGAAGGGAGAGGAGAGGGAGCGGGAGAGAAGAGAGAGGAAGGGGAGGGAGAGGGAGAGGGAGCAGCAAGGAGAGAGGGAGAGGTTGGAGAGGGTTTGAGGGGGGGAGGGAGAGATGCAGAGGGAGAGAGGAGGGATGCTCGAGGAGGAATACGAAGGGAGGACGGAGTGATGAGGTGGGCAATACTTAGGTTAATCGATTAATAAAGTGATCGATTGAGAGGCACAATTAATTAATTAATAGTTTCAGTTCAAGGAGCGATTAGGACTGTGGAGTGATTATGATAAAAGGGTGTGACTTAACGAGAGCCATATCACCAATGGCTTCTCAATTCGATTCATGGACATGTAACGGTCCTAGATTGACTAAGATCAAATCTCAGCTACCCCCGCATCAGATCAAGCCATTTTCAGAACAGGAATATGGGTAGCCCTCGTGACCTCGCTCGTGGCAAGTACCTCCCAAACTCCCACAACACAATTTTTTGAAATTCCAATCACCTCCTGGGGACCCTTTATGTGGAGGAATAGTTCGTTTCCTCGGCTCGAAAGGTGCCTAGCCAATGGCTTGGATTGCAACCCCCTCAAGACAATTACGTTAAAAGGGTTTGACTTAACCAAAGCCATATCACCAATGGCTTCTCAATTTGATTACGGCGGTCCCTAATCAAGTCCCTGGTCAACTGAGATAAAATCTCAGCCGTTCTCAGATCAAGCCATTTTAAGAATAGGAATATGGATGGCCCCCGTGACCTTGCCCGTGGCAAGTGCCTCCCAAACTCCCACAACACAATTTTTTTAAATTTCCATCGCCTCTTGGGGACACTTCACATGGAGGAATGGCTCGTGGTCTGATCCATTTTTGAGTCAAAAAGTGCCCAACCAACGGCTTATGACCCCCTCAAGACAATTATTGGTGCTCCAACAACATTTAATACTATACAATTCTAAGAAGAGGATTCATTAAGGTGCGTCTTTTTTTTGCTGTAAATAATGCAGAAATCCAACATCTCCGAATACCCTAATCATGAAATTTTAAGAACATTTGCAACAAACAAAGTGTAAGAAGTGTAAGATCTTGAATAGTGAAATAGTCAAGTTAATAGTACAAATATTTAATATTTTAAACCTCTTCTTTACAACCATGTTAGAGTACAAAGCCGCTCCTAGTACTTATTGGTGCCATAAAATGTGTACGGTTTGAATTCTAATTGAGCAATTTTGATGCTATCATTGTGAATGGCATTTTGGCCCACCCAGACTTTGAACATCAAATTTATGGATATAATTGTTCACAAGCATGTGGTACGGCCATATGCTACAGACAAACTAATGTGTCTCACAACATACACTATTATAGAAGTTAAAGATTCTAAAGCAAAGCTTGTCTCAACAACATGAAAACAAAAAAAATCAAGTTATATTAGCACTATATATGTGAATAAGTGAGGAATAAGCACATGTTTCTAAAAAGAATATTCTTAATACAATTACCACTACAGGTTTCATCCAGATTGAAGAAAATTTTATGTTCCATTCCTTATTATATAAGCTCACCTTGTTTTTCCTCCTTTACAATGACCCTTTATTATAATATTCTTTAAATCTTCATTAGTGTGCGTCATGCCCTTAACCTAGTCTTGTTCTTGTCGTCCCTTTTTTTTTTTTGCTCGTTTGCCTCAATCATCATCCATTCATAAAATGACCATTTTTTATAACATTATAAGTAAATCTTCATTAATTGCATCTTGCGCTTAACGTAGCCTTGTTTTTGTCCTCCGTTTATTTCTCTTTTGCCTCAATCATCATCCATTCAAGTGATGTGAATTCATTGGTAATCTATAGAAATTTCATATTGAGAAACATCAAGCTGCAAAAACAATATAGTAGCTATCTTCTCTCTCTAGAGAATAGTTGGTTGGTGGACACTTTTAGTTCAATGACTTCCAATTGTACTAGCATTACTAGTGAATCTTGAGAGATCCCTATGACAATAGTATAATTCTCTATTTTAAAAGGCACATGTCTTAAGAAGGGGAAGGATCCTGCCTTATGAGAAATTGAAGTCCCAAATTATTTCCATGCCTCATGATAGTGAATCCTCTAAGGGAAGGATCTAATAGAGACCTCTTCACGTGACAAATTGAACGTTCAATTGAGGAAAAACTCGCTATTAGTTAATTAGTCCATGTGGTGGGAGTGGGGCAAGAATTAACGTAAGGTGGGGTCAATTAATTGTAAGGTCGAGTAGCACGATTGATTAGAAGTCTCCAGAAGCCAAATAGTCTACGATTATCAAAGGTCTCCAGAAGCTGAGGGATCTATAACTACACAAGGCATGCTGAGGCGAGGGAGGTAGAGGGAGGAAGGAGAGGGGAGAGGGGAGAGGAGAGGGAGCGGGAGAGAAGAGAGAGGAAGGGGAGGGAGAGGGAGAGGGAGCAGCAAGGAGAGAGGGAGAGGTTGGAGAGGGTTTGAGGGGGGGAGGGAGAGATGCAGAGGGAGAGAGGAGGGATGCTCGAGGAGGAGTACGGAGGGAGGACGGAGTGATGAGGTGGGCAATACTTAGGTTAATCGATTAATAAAGTGATCGATTGAGAGGCACAATTAATTAATTAATAGTTTCAGTTCAAGGAGCGATTAGGACTATGGAGTGATTATGATAAAAGGGTGTGACTTAACGAGAGCCATATCACCAATGGCTTCTCAATTCGATTCATGGACACGTAACGGTCCTAGATTGACTAAGATCAAAGCTCAGCTACCCCCGCATCAGATCAAGCCATTTTCAGAATAGGAATATGGGTAGCCCTCGTGACCTCGCTCGTGGCAAGTACCTCCCAAACTCCCACAACACAATTTTTTGAAATTCCAATCACCTCCTGGGGACCCTTTATGTGGAGGAATAGTTCGTTTCCTCGGCTCGAAAGGTGCCTAGCATATGGCTTGGATTGCAACCCCCTCAAGACAATTACGTTAAAAGGGTTTGACTTAACCAAAGCCATATCACCAATGGCTTCTCAATTTGATTCATGGACTTGTTACGGTCCCTGATCAAGTCCCTGGTCAACTGAGATAAAATCTCAGCCGTTCTCAGATCAAGCCATTTTAAGAATAGGAATATGGATGGCCCCCGTGACCTCGCCCGTGGCAAGTGCCTTCCAAACTCCCACAACACAATTTTTTTAAATTTCGATCGCCTCTTGGGGACCCTTCACATGGAGGAATGGCTCATGGTCTCATCCATTTTTGAGTCGAAAAGTGCCCAGCCAATGGCTTATGACCCCCTCAAGACAATTATTGGTGCTCCAACAACATTTAATACTATACAATTCTAAGAAGAGGATTCATTAAGGTGCGTCTTTTTTTTGCTGTAAATAATGCAGAAATCCAACATCTCCGAATACCCTAATCATGAAATTTTAAGAACATTTGCAACAAACAAAGTGTAAGAAGTGTAAGATCTTGAATAGTGAAATAGTCAAGTTAATAGTACAAATATTTAATATTTTAAACCTCTTCTTTACAATCATGTTAGAGTACAAAGCCCGTCCTAGTACTTATTTGTGCCATAAAACGTCTACAGTTTGAATTCTAATTGAGCAATTTTGATGCTATCATTGTGAATGGCATTTTGGCCCACCCAGACTTTGAACATCAAATTTATGGCTATAATTGTGCACAAGCATGCGGTACGGCCATATGCTACAGACAAACTAATGTGTCTCACAACATACACTATTATAGAAATTAAAGATTCTAAAGCAAAGCTTGTCTCAACAACATGAAAACAAATAAAATCAAGTTATATTAGCACTATATATGTGAATAAGTGAGGAATAAGCACATGTTTCTAAAAAGAATATTCTTAATACAATTACCACTACAGGTTTCATCCAGATTGAAGAAAATTTTATGTTCCATTCCTTATTATATAAGCTCACCTTGTTTCTCCTCCTTTACAATGACCCTTTATTATAATATTCTTTAAATCTTCAATTAGTGTGCGTCATGCCCTTAACCTAGTCTTGTTCTTGTCGTCCCTTTTTTTTTTTTGCTCGTTTGCCTCAATCATCATCCATTCATAAAATGACCATTTTTTATAACATTATATGTAAATCTTCATTAATCGCATCTTGCGCTTAACGTAGCCTTGTTTTTGTCCTCCTTTTATTTCTCTGTTGCCTCAATCATCATCCATTCAAGTGATGTGAATTCATTGGTAATCTAGAGAAATTTCATATTGAGAAACATCAAGCTGTCAAAAACAATATAGTAGCTATCTTCTCTCTCTAGAGAATAGTTGGTTGGTGGACGCTTTTAGTTCAATGACTGCCAATTGTACTAGCATTACTTGTGAAACTTGAGAGGTCCCTATGACAACAGTATAATTCTCTATTTTAAAAGGCACATGTCTTAAGAAGGGGAAGGATCCTGCCTTATGAGAAATTGAAGTCCCAAATTATTTCCATGCCTCATGATAGTGAATCCTCTAAGGGAAGGATCTCATAGAGACCTGTTCACGTGACAAATTGAAGGTTCAATGTATTTTCATGCCTCTTGACGGTGAAAGAAAAAGAAATGAATAATAGCTCAAGTAGAAGATGTTCAGGAGACCCATATTGTGTCATTACTTATGAAGCTACACGTGAAAGACATGCGGCCTTTGCAGGCCCAATCTTCAAGCTCAAGTTCAGCAAGAAGGAGGTGCAATGCAATCGCAAAGAGTATCGTGACTAGATGGATGTGCTATTTGAGGAGTTGTGGTGAAGAAGATGATACGCTTGTTTAAGGAAACAACTCAAGCTTGTGTGAGAGAGGATGATGCCAAACATTCAGAATCATGTCTATGGAAAATATTAGGAGTGAACATTATCCCAACAATGAATTTAAAGCCTTTTCGAAGTTGCTTGGGCTAATATTCACTATTTTAAATTTGATAAATTCCCTTGAATACTAACAATATAGCTTTCACATAAAAGCTCTGAATGCATCCTTCCAAGTACTTAATCGATTAGCAAAATTCATCTATACCCATCTATAAGGTTATATTTTTTCCAATTCTAGCTAGTAGAAAACCTGTATATGAAGTTTAAGTATACTTCAGCCCATTCAATCCTTGAAAATTATAGCATGGGCTACTATTTGTCCCTCTATATTGGGCAATGGCTATACACTTTCATAGTTATGTTCCTAAAAGATTTACCCATTGAATTATACATCTTTAAGTATGTCTCCCCTTTATTTTGTCCTGATCATGTCGTTGTTTCCTTTGTCCTTTGAAAGGATCCATCCCATATACTAGATAAGCAACCCATGAGATAAATGAATGTTGTTCTTAAGTCACATATGAAATAATTGGTTTCTATCCACGTATGAATAATGCATGGGATGCTGGTTGCTTTTTTTTAGTTTGGACAATAGTTGATACCAAATGACTTACAAATCTGAATGACTTCTTCTCTTTGTGCAGTTATTCAGTCCATTTATGTCTAATTCTAGCAATTATCATCTTGTGTTAAGTGGTCTGCTAAATATTAGTGCAATTGTCTACTATTTGTCCTTTTTTAGTTTGGGCAACACTTTATACAAAAATGGCCTTTAAATCTAATTTAATTCTTCTCTTTATGCACTAATTCAATCTATTTATTCCTCATTCTATCAATTGTTGTATTGAGGTATATGATTCCTTCATCAATTGTTGTATATCAATTGAGAAATGCCACCAATGATATGCATTAGAATAGATATTGTTTGAATTTGTTGTGAATCTAGGCTGAGTCTATAAGCAAGCAATCACTCGGCCAATCACATACTCATACAATTAAAGAAAGAAAACAAATGTTTGGAGTTGTTATCAAGAGCTTGGTTATGCCTTTGGCATTCATACCTTGTTAGTGACAATGGTCATTGTGGTATTGCTTGCTACATTGAGGTTGCACATGCTGATGCATTGAAAAATTCTACAAGAAAATAGTCATTCAGCTAGGCACATATTCATAGAAATTGGAAAAGACAAGAAATGTTGTCAGTTTTTATCAAGAGATGGTGGTTGATATGCCTTTGGCATGTATACCTTGTGAGTGAGTCATTGTGGTATTGCTTAATGCATTACCATTGCACATGCCGATGCATTGAAAAAAGTATATTTGCAAATGCTTATAGATGCATGGAATTACATGACTTGAGAGATATATACTTTTGATGGTTGGTTGTATTGATTGGTTGGTGAGTCATGACATCAATTTTATGGTTTGGCTTTTGTTTTTGGTTGCATGTGGGGTGAGAATTCACAAGCTACATAGATTGTGGAAGACACTATTCAAAAAATTTAGACTTTCTTGCTTTGTTTGGACTTTTTTAATAAACTGGGGACCTCCACTCAATATCGCTTTGTAGAATCCAAAATTTGGTAACTTTGGAACACTACATGGGTTATCTCCACATAAATATGGTCAAATAAAGCTAAAACTTCCCAACGTTGTAAGTGGTGGCCTAATATAGGAGACCAAGAAGGCTACCCATATAGAAGGTTCAGAAGGCTACTCGTATAAATTGAGTTTTCATCCTTTACTTATTTGACCAAGAAGGCCATCTTCTTTTTCCTCTTATTTCTCACCCTTCCTCTCTTTTTCCCCTCTTTTCCACTCATTTTTTCCTTCTCTTCTGTCTTTTTTCCTCCCTTCCCATCTTGTTTCCCCTCTCTTTTTGCATTCTTTTTGCATTTTTGCATTGTTTTCCATATTACATTCTTTTCGCATTTCTACCCTATTTCTGCATTCTTTACTACATTTCCACATTCTTTTCCATTCTTTTCGCATTCTTTCCACATTTCCACATTCTTCACCGAGCATCGAGCACGGATAGTGGGAGCGGCAGTTGAGCATCATTTTGCAACAGTGGGTGCAGATAAGTTCCGAAGTAGCAAGCTATAGGTGACTAGCAATGAGCGCACCGAGTGTGTGCTAAAATGGAGGGTGGTTCTTAGGTAAAAACTAAGTTATAAAAAGGGAGAAGAGGACAAGAGATCATTGCATCGGGTCCTCTCCCTCCAAAAAGAGTTGATAGATTAGGGAGTGTTGATTGCAAGTCGAGGTGACTTGGTTGTACAGAGTGATTCTGATTGAACAAATGAACAATGATCTCTCTCTTCTTGGTTTTCACTTATTGTGTACTTCACTTTGTGTTAAGTGTGGATAACAACTTGGTATTCTCCCATCATCACATGGTTCTTTCCCATTGGCTAATCCCAACCTCCAAGTGTTAATTGTTGGCACATATTCTCCACCCGAGTACCCCTACCTTAGGATTGCAAGAGCAAACTCTTCACAAAGCACAACACCAAGCTGGGAACTAACCCGAGCGTCCTATTATTTGTTGAGCACAGACGTTGTATTATTTTCTTACAGGCTCGTCCTCACGGGTAATGGCCTCAATATATGTATCTCCTATCTCATGATCATCCTCCTCTCTCGTATCACGGTCATCATCACCTCCATGGCCATGATCATCCTCCATATGCTGCATATTAGTAAATTTACTATACATAACTTTGGAATGTGGCGTAATAGGTATGACATGCCACCACTTATTATTATCCACCATTGGTTGATAGACAACCTAATTCAAACATAAATACAATCATGTTATTTTCCTTGCATCGAAGGTATCAAAATTTTAAAGTGAGTATTTTGATATGTGTGTACAATACCTATTCACATTGTTGTGGTAGTACTAGTGTGTCCTTCTGACTTTGCCAAAACTTTGTGGAGTCAATAGTTACAAAGCCACTTGCATGGCGTTTGATTGTTGCATTAGGGCCTCTTTCCACCATGTCCTTAAACCACTTTACATCCAAAACATACACAAAGAAGCGTTGAAAGTCAAGCTTAATAATATCTTGGATTATGCCACAATAATCATCCATGGCTCCATTGGCTCCTTCAAAGCTAGCAATGATGCCACAATCTTGTGTGTGTTTCTCTTATCATCAATCCATTGTGTTCGAAAATTCTTGCCCTCACACCATATAGCATTGAACATAGGACACTACACCAAGACCAAATCAATTAAATAAGCAATCGAAATTGTTGAAAGCTCCTAACTTATGCATAACATTCTATATACTGACCTTACTCATGCATCCCCTAGCATACTCCCATTCCTCCATTGTGATATGCATCCAGTCATCTCTCTCTGCTAAAGCTACACGTGAAAGACATGCGGCCTTTGTAGGCCCAATCTTCAAGCTCAAGTTCAGCAAGAAGGAGGTGCAATGCAATCGCAAAGAGTATCGTGACTAGATGGATGTGCTATTTGAGGAGTTGTGGTGAAGAAGATGATACGCTTGTTTAAGGAAACAACTCAAGCTTGTGTGAGAGAGGATGATGCCCAACATTCAGAATCATGTCTATGGAAAATATTAGGAGTGAACATTATCCCAACAATGAATTTAAAGCCTTTTCGAAGTTGCTTGGGCTAATATTCACTATTTTAAATTTGATAAATTCTCTTGAATACTAACAATATAGCTTTCACATAAAAGCTCTGAATGCATCCTTCCAAGTACTTAATCGATTAGCAAAATTCATCTATACCCATCTATAAGGTTATATTTTTTCCAATTCTAGCTAGTAGAAAACCTGTATATGAAGTTTAAGTATACTTCAGCCCATTCAATCCTTGAAAATTATAGCATGGGCTACTATTTGTCCCTCTATATTGGGCAATGGCTATACACTTTCATAGTTATGTTCCTAAAAGATTTACCCATTGAATTATACATCTTTAAGTATGTCTCCCCTTTATTTTGTCCTGATCATGTCGTTGTTTCCTTTGTCCTTTGAAAGGATCCATCCCATATACTAGATAAGCAACCCATGAGATAAATGAATGTTGTTCTTAAGTCACATATGAAATAATTGGTTTCTATCCACGTATGAATAATGCATGGGATGCTGGTTGCTTTTTTTTAGTTTGGACAATAGTTGATACCAAATGACTTACAAATCTGAATGACTTCTTCTCTTTGTGCAGTTATTCAGTCCATTTATGTCTAATTCTAGCAATCATCATCTTGTGTTAAGTGGTCTGCTAAATATTAGTGCAATTGTCTACTATTTGTCCTTTTTTAGTTTGGACAACACTTTATACAAGGCCTTTAAATCTAATTTAATTCTTCTCTTTATGCACTAATTCAATCTATTTATTCCTCATTCTATCAATTGTTGTATTGAGGTATATGATTCCTTCATCAATTGTTGTATATCAATTGAGAAATGCCACCAATGATATGCATTAGAATAGATATTGTTTGAATTTGTTGTGAATCTAGGCTGAGTCTATAAGCAAGCAATCACTCGGCCAATCACATACTCATACAATTAAAGAAAGAAAACAAATGTTTGGAGTTGTTATCAAGAGCTTGGTTATGCCTTTGGCATTCATACCTTGTTAGTGACAATGGTCATTGTGGTATTGCTTGCTACATTGAGGTTGCACATGCTGATGCATTGAAAAATTCTACAAGAAAATAGTCATTCAGCTAGGCACATATTCATAGAAATTGGAAAAGACAAGAAATGTTGTCAGTTTTTATCAAGAGATGGTGGTTGATATGCCTTTGGCATGTATACCTTGTGAGTGAGTCATTGTGGTATTGCTTAATGCATTACCATTGCACATGCCGATGCATTGAAAAAAGTATATTTGAAAATGCTTATAGATGCATGGAATTACATGACTTGAGAGATATATACTTTTGATGGTTGGTTGTATTGATTGGTTGGTGAGTCATGACATCAATTTTATGGTTTGGCTTTTGTTTTTGGTTGCATGTGGGGTGAGAATTCACAAGCTACATAGATTGTGGAAGACACTATTCAAAAAATTTAGACTTTCTTGCTTTGTTTGGACTTTTTTAATGAACTGGGGACCTCCACTCAATATCGCTTTGTAGAATCCAAAATTTGGTAACTTTGGAACACTACATGGGTTATCTCCACATAAATATGGTCAAATAAAGCTAAAACTTCCCAAAGTTGTAAGTGGTGGCCTAATATAGGAGACCAAGAAGGCTACCCATATAGAAGGTTCAGAAGGCTACTCGTATAAATTGAGTTTTCATCCTTTACTTATTTGACCAAGAAGGCCATCTTCTTTTTCCTCTTATTTCTCACCCTTCCTCTCTTTTTCCCCTCTTTTCCACTCGTTTTTCCTTCTCTTCTGTCTTTTTTCCTCCCTTCCCATCTTGTTTCCCCTCTCTTTTTGCATTCTTTTTGCATTTTTGCATTGTTTTCCATATTACATTCTTTTCGCATTTCTACCCTATTTCTGCATTCTTTACTACATTTCCACATTCTTTTCGCATTCTTTCCACATTTCCACATTCTTCACCGAGCATCGAGCACGGATAGTGGGAGCGGCAGTTGAGCATCATTTTGCAACAGTGGGTGCAGATAAGTTCCGAAGTAGCAAGCTATAGGTGACTAGCAATGAGCGCACCGAGTGTGTGCTAAAATGGAGGGTGGTTCTTAGGTAAAAACTAAGTTATAAAAAGGGAGAAGAGGACAAGAGATCATTGCATCGGGTCCACTCCCTCCAAAAAGAGTTGATAGGTTAGGGAGTGTTCATTGCAAGTCGAGGTGACTTGGTTGTACAGAGTGATTCTGATTGAACAAATGAACAATGATCTCTCTCTTGGTTTTCACTTATTGTGTACTTCACTTTGTGTTAAGTGTGGATAACAACTTGGTATTCTACCATCATATGGTTCTTTCCCATTGGCTAATCCCAACCTCCAAGTGTTAATTGTTGGCACATATTCTCCACCCGAGTACCCCTACCTTAGGATTGCAAGAGCAAACTCTTCACAAAGCACAACACCAAGCTGGGAACTAACCCGAGCGTCCTATTATTTGTTGAGCACAGACGTTGTATTATTTTCTTACAGGCTCGTCCTCACGAGTAATGGCCTCAATATATGCATCTCCTATCTCATGATCATCCTCCTCTCTCGTATCACGGTCATCATCACCTCCATGGCCATGATCATCCTTCATATGCTGCATATTAGTAAATTTACTATACATAACTAAGGAATGTGGCGTAATAGGTATGACATGCCACCACCTATTATTATCCACCATTGGTTGATAGACAACCTAATTCAAACATAAATACAATCATGTTATTTTCCTTGCATCGAAGGTATCAAAATTTTAAAGTGAGTATTTTGATATGTGTGTACAATACCTGTTCACATTGTTGTGGTAGTACTAGTGTGTCCTTCTGACTTTGCCAAAACTTTGTGGAGTCAATAGTTACAAAGCCACTTGCATGGCGTTTGATTGTTGCATTAGGGCCTCTTTCCACCATGTCCTTAAACCACTTTACATCCAAAACATACACAAAGAAGCGTTGAAAGTCAAGCTTAATAATATCTTGGATTATGTCACAATAATCATCCATGGCTCCATTGGCTCCTTCAAAGCTAGCAATGATGCCACAATCTTGTGTGTTTCTCTTATCATCAATCCATTGTGTTCGAAAATTCTTGCCCTCACACCATATAGCATTGAACATAGGACACTACACCAAGACAAAATCAATTAAATAAGCAATCGAAATTGTTGAAAGCTCCTAACTTATGCATAACATTCTATATACTGACCTTACTCATGCATCCCCTAGCATACTCCCATTCCTCCATTGTGATATGCATCCACTCATCTCTGTCAGGTAGCCAATCCACATGAATATCCATTGGAAGTGCTCTTTGATGCTGAGGGTATGACACACGAGATTCGTGGTGTGTATGAAAGAGGGCCCTTTCTCCTTGTCTTCTTGCCTTTGCATCCTCGTATCTTGTCACCCATCTTTTTATCACATCACTATTAAGCATGCAATAGAGGTTGATATTATTACCCAACTTCGTGTCTATTACTTTGCTATGTCCTTTCCCTTGAGGCACAATAGAGGTCATCCTTAGGTCTTCATCATCTCTCCATAGTCGTGGGAGAGATCTATCTACATCAACAAGAAACTCAGAAATATATACAAGTGACTCTTATACCAACCAACCCTCGGCCATCCTACCTTCGAGTCTTGCATTTTGTCTCATGAAACCCTTCAAGGTCTTCATGAAGCACTCAAGGAAGAACAACCATCGTGCATGTACAGTACCCCATATAGCAATCTCATCCACCAAATGCACTATGAGATGTAGTTGGCTTGTGCGAATAGAATGTGGAAATGTCTCCGCCACTAAAAAAACCACCTCCACTAACATAACTCGAGCATTCTCAAGCGTGGTGGGATCTATTTCCTTTGAGCTCACATACCTAAAAGGGAAAAGCATGTCATATTAACAATATGAACACCTTGCATGGAGCATTGATACGTATCTTGTAAAGTTCCTCACAAGCTCACCCATCTTGTAAATACAATCCTTCACGTCTTTTGATGCACTATGAGAAATGCTAGTAGGTAGTATGAATTAAACACACGAGGAATGGTTTATTAGTTGCTTCTAATTCACTCACAAATTTGGAAGGAAAAAGATATTATGCACATAAAATACTTACTTGGAGCATCTTGTGCCAATCATGAGATTTCAAGCCATATAATTGCTCTACACCTCTTTTCTTGCTCTTTGTAAAGGCCCCCTTCAAACAACTCATGCATCTAGTGGGAGTACGAATTGTAGTGATAGCTCGCTTCACCACCACCATCTCTAGCTTTGATAATGTCCACGGTGCATGAGGTTCAAAGACACATCCATTTGGCCTCTCTTATGGCCAAGCTTCATGCATCCTCCCTATGGAGCGTAGAACCCCCATTATGCCCACGGAATCTCGTGTCCCATTCAAATGTTCCCAAATGGTAGATGCCACATTCTTGAATATATGCATGGGATCAAGTAGGTGATTGATCTTGAGGTGAGACCAATATGGTCAACAATAAAAGATGGATTATCTAAACAAAAGCTAGTGTTAGCGAGCAATCTTTATTTCCATTCAATATAGCACATGATTGTTGCTTATGCTCATGTAACATATCAACTAGAATAGAAGCTAGTGCTAAATCTCAAAAGTGTGTTCTCACTAGCTACAATGGTGAGAGCAAAGCATATAGATTATGGGATTATGCTACCATAAGTAGTTTCTTCTTTCCAAATATGTTATAGTTGATTAAAAAAGTAGTTTTTTATGAGATCCTAATGTTTCATCTATGCCTACCCCAATGCTTGTGAAGTCTTTTAGAAGTTTGTCTTAATGAGACTCTAGCTAGCAATGAATATACCTCTTGCAGTAGAACTATGATCTCTGTTGAATGATGCGAGGTCGAAGAAGACCTCATAGTCAGTGTGGACAGAGTGATCCAGGGGCTGAAATTTTGGGGCTGAAGGTGCATCTATGATACACTACTGTGCTAGTAAAGAGGCCTCAAAAACTAACAAGGTATAGAAACCTGTCAAACTTGTATGCTCAACGATCATGAACTGGAGGTCATTTGATATGTGCATGGTTAAACATCCGTCAACATGGGATGTAGGATTTGTCAAAGGCTCAAGGTGGAGCTAATAATAATATAAAGGACTATAAGCTTGGAATATCAATAAAAAACCATAGCATGTCCCTAAGGCAAATGAGGTGCCGAATGTTGATGTAGGGACTGATTTGAAGTCCTAGATCCAACCACTAATCTGCATCACGTATGGACTGTATACGACAACCATAAGTGCATGCTGAAACACTAAAGCTCCACAAGCCGATGATATCAACTACAGTGGGGTAGGACTGTACTGATGTATAAAGGTCCTCATGCTGAGGAATGATCTATTGATCGGAGGTGGCGATAACTCTATCCAAGGGTGGTGCAATGCAGCATGACTGAGCCGATGCTGAAATGTCTTAAAGACTAATTTGCTGATCTGTATTGCTGATTGAATACTCTCTTTGCACGCATTAGTGATGGATGCAAGAATGGAGTCACCGGAAAAGCTGAATGCACTGTGGCATATATCTCCACATGCGGTTGGAGATGCGAATGCCTCATACTGAGGACTTACTTGCTGCTGAAAGTGTAGTTAGTTCAAGAATCAAAATACAAATGATAATCACTCACTTGTATCCAAGAAAGATGTTTTACCATTTGGATGCATTCTTACTCAATATCAAGAATATGTAAGAAAACCTTGGCATGCATAGTTCAAACATTGTATAGTACAAACATGTCATAAAAAGTGTAGAGTATACTCTAGAGTATACCATAGGACTAAATTTTGTCTTTGAGTAGGCTTGGAAGACTTTATGCTAAACATGCCTATATGAAGTAGGACATGTATTAGGGCATTGCCTTGGTTGATAATGGATACTAGTAGAGTATTTTCTTCCTTGCTTTGTTATGTTTTCGATGATAAACATGCCAAATTTTCTAATTTACACATGGAAAAACCCACATTCTAACATAATCTATTTTGTTTGGCATCTCATCACCAAGTGGATGATAACTTTGACCTTAAGCTCAGTATACATGGACTTTAGAGTTCCAAGGGCACGCCTTCTTCTTGGGTAGGATCCATCTTATCGATAATATTAAGAGAAGATTAAAGAGAGCAAGCGCCGCTATGAAGCTAGAGGCTTTGCAAATCTGGAGAAGAATTGGATCACATTTAAAGACCGAACCTGAATACGTAAAGCAACATATATGAAGGTTTAGGCACACAAATGGGAAGCTTAGTGATAAGAAGGCTATAAGAAAGTTTAAAAAATAATAATTATAATCTAATAACTCACCCACCCAACTCACACACCCGATTGAGGCCTTCGAGGGGACGCCAGCGTGCTTCTACTCCCATAGGGAATGGAACATCTTAGTTTATGATGATTGTTTGGGAGATTTTTTATGAGATATAGACGTAGATTTGAATACATCTTAGTTTGACCAAACATTCCATCTCGCGTAAGTTTGTAAGAATGGATGAAGAGTTACTCGTTGTGTCGACTTTGTGTTAACGAGATAACGTCTCATAAGGTACTTATTACGTTCCAATTGAGCTTAGAACTATAAAATCATTCGCATTTGCTCTGTAAAGCAAAAGAGCTCATAGTTTTCTGAATTCACTAACCGACGATTGAAATTAATGCAGCTCATCTTATTATCAAATGTGCAAGGCGCTTACAAGTACCATTGGATCCATGTTGGAAATTGAAACGGTACGATTCGTGGCTCCCGCATATCCACATCCATGAGAAACAGTGAATAGCATAAACAGATTAGAGAAAATGCAGCTGGTGGTGATACAGAAACGCATTCCCTTGGGAGCTCACTTGTGTTACGACGGCATAACCTCTTGCGCCTCTGAAAGCCCCGGTGCCTCCCACCACTGCGATTTCGTTGGTTCCAGCAGCGACGAAGCCTTGAAGCTGTATGGTGCCTTTGAAGGAGCCATCATCGTAAGACAAGCCCTCCACCTCAATGCCGATGGAAGTGGAATCATAGCTAGCCTGCACTGTGTATCCGCGAATGAACCCCAACTGCGTCGATTGAGGATCAGCCCCCCGGGTGACGTTGAAGGCGAACAGCTGAGTGGATCCGAAGGAGTTTGTGAGCGTTTGATTGATAGGAGGTATGAGTTGGCCGAGGTCGACGTCGTTTGTGCGAACATGGACGTAATACTCAAGCGTATGGTTATGATTCCAGGGGCTGGGGGACGCGGAGATGATGCTCCACTTATGATCGACGGGAGGAGGGCGAGCAGAAGCGGGCTGGAAAGCGGCGAGGAGAGCGACCAAGAAGAAAATGCTGACAAGGGTGTGCAGGCAGCAGAATGGGCAGCTGGAACTGGTGGGCTGGCGGAGGCGGAGCATGGCAAGGAGGGTAGAGTGGGAGGGAGAGGATATGGAGGCGAGCTGAGGCAGAAGATTTGCGTAGTGAGGAGGTGCAGGGAGATGATATGGAGGGCGAGGCTGGGAGAGCTGCTGATGTTGTGAGGAGGTGCCCATAGACGGGATATATATATATATGTATGTGTGGGGGAGAGAGAGAGAGAGATCCTTCCTTAGGTGGGCAGTCAAACAATGGGAATGCCGGCCGTGTCAAACCACGCCTTCTTTTTCCTTTGAACTCTTCTTAAACGCTTTCCCTCCTTAACCCCTTCTTACACATTTTGCCAAGTCCTATGAATAGATAGCCCCAATTGAATTTGGGGGCATTTAATTAATTTGTTTTGGGGGAGTGGGATAAGGGGAGAGGGCTTGAATTAAATAAAGGAGGAATGCCTAGGGGCAATCTCACGAGTGGGGAAGGGGCAATCTCACGAGAGGGGAGGGCCAATCTCTTCTTAAACATTTTGCCAAGGGCTTCACTCTCCTATGAATAGGTCGTCCAAGAATTTGGGGGGAATTAATTAATTTATTGGGGGAGGGGGAGCGGGGAGGGGCATACAAGGGGAAGGGCTCGAATTAAATAAAGGAGCGGTGAGGGGGGAGGTTAATTTAAATAACGGAGGGGCATTAAAGAGGGAGGGACACTTGACATTTGGGAGAAGGCAGCCTTTGTAATACTATTATAAGGAGATGACTTTGTAGCTTGATGGTAGGGCACACTCTTTGAGAAGGAAGGTTTTGGGTTCAATTTTTTATTGAACGTTTGGGGAAGCCCCCCTTGCACATAGTCTATGCAGAAATAAATTAAGCCGTAGAGATTTAAAATAGTTTAATTAAAGCATAAATAAATTAATCCATAGATAAACATAGGTTAATTAAGCCACCACTCACCAAAACTAATTGAAATTGGTAGGAGAGGTCCCCAAGTGAGGAAAAACTCGCTATTAGTTAATTAGTCCATGTGGTGGGAGTGGGACAAGAATTAACGTAAGGTGGGGTCAATTAATTCTAAGGTCGGGTAGCACGATTGATTAGAAGTCTCCAGAAGCCAAATAGTCTACGATTATCAAAGGTCTCTAGAAGCTGAGGGATCTATAAATACACACGGCATGCTGAGGCGAGGGAGGTAGAGGGAGGAAGGAGAGGGGAGAGGGGAGAGGAGAGGGAGCGGGAGAGAAGAGGGAGGAAGGGGAGGGAGAGGGAGAGGGAGCAGCAAGGAGAGAGGGAGAGGGTTTGAGGGGGGGAGGGAGAGATGCAGAGGGAGAGAGGAGGGATGCTCGGGGAGGAATATAGAGGGAGGACAAAGTGATGAGGTGGGCAATACTTAGGTTAATCGACTAATAAAGTGATCGATTGAGAGGCACAATTAATTAATTAATAGTTTCGGTTCAAGGAGCGATTAGGACTGTGGAGTGATTATGATAAAAGGGTGTGACTTAACGAGAGCCATATCACCAATGGCTTCTCAATTCGATTCATGGACATGTAACGGTCCTAGATTGACTAAGATCAAATCTCAGCTACCCCCGCATCAGATCAAGTCACTTTCAGAATAGGAATGTGGGTAGCCCTCGTGACTCGCTCGTGGCAAGTACCTCCCAAACGCCCACAACACAATTTTTTGAAATTCCAATCACCTCCTGGGGACCCTTTATGTGGAGGAATAGTTCGTTTCCTCGGCTCGAAAAGTGCCTGGCCAATGGCTTGGATTGCAACCCCCTCAAGACAATTAGGTTAAAAGGGTTTGACTTAACCAAAGCCATATCACCAATGGCTTCTCAATTTGATTCATGGACATGTTAAGGTCCCTGGTCAAGTCCCTGGTCAACTGAGATAAAATCTCAGCCATTCTCAGATCAAGCCATTTTAAGAATAGGAATATGGATGGCCCTCGTGACCTTGCCCATGGCAAGTGCCTCCCAAACTCCCACAACACAATTTTTTTAAATTTCCATCGCCTCATGGGGACCCTTCACATGGAGGAATGGCTCGTGGTCTCATCCATTTTTGAGTCAAAAAGTGCCCAACCAATGGCTTATGACCCCCTCAAGACAATTATTGGTGCTCCAACAACATTTAATACTACACAATTCTAAGAAGAGGATTCATTAAGGTGCGTCTTTTTTTTGCTGTAAATAATGCAGAAATCCAACATCTCCGAATACCCTAATCATGAAATTTTAAGAACATTTGCAACAAACAAAGTGTAAGAAGTGTAAGATCTTGAATAGTGAAATAGTCAAGTTAATAGTACAAATATTTAATATTTTAAACCTCTTCTTTACAACCATGTTAGAGTACAAAGCCGCTCCTAGTACTTATTGGTGCCATAAAATGTGTACGGTTTGAATTCTAATTGAGCAATTTTGATGCTATCATTGTGAATGGCATTTTGGCCCACCCAGACTTTGAACATCAAATTTATGGCTATAATTGTTCACAAGCATGTGGTACGGCCATATGCTACAGACAAACTAATGTGTCTCACAACATACACTATTATAGAAATTAAAGATTCTAAAGCAAAGCTTGTCTCAACAACATGAAAACAAATAAAATCAAGTTATATTAGCACTATATATGTGAATAAGTGAGGAATAAGCACATGTTTCTAAAAAGAATATTCTTAATACAATTACCACTACAGGTTTCATCCAGATTGAAGAAAATTTTATGTTCCATTCCTTATTATATAAGCTCACCTTGTTTTTCCTCCTTTACAATGACCCTTTATTATAATATTCTTTAAATCTTCATTAGTGTGCGTCATGCCCTTAACCTAGTCTTGTTCTTGTCGTCCCTTTTTTTTTTTTGCTCGTTTGCCTCAATCATCATCCATTCATAAAATGACCATTTTTTATAACATTATAAGTAAATCTTCATTAATTGCATCTTGCGCTTAACGTAGCCTTGTTTTTGTCCTCCTTTTATTTCTCTTTTGCCTCAATCATCATCCATTCAAGTGATGTGAACTCATTGGTAATCTAGAGAAATTTCATATTGAGAAACATCAAGCTGCAAAAACAATATAGTAGCTATCTTCTCTCTCTAGTGAATAGTTGGTTGGTGGACACTTTTAGTTCAACGACTTCCAATTGTACTAGCATTACTAGTGAATCTTGAGAGATCCCTATGACAACAGTATAATTCTCTATTTTAAAAGGCACATGTCTTAAGAAGGGGAAGGATCCTGCCTTATGAGAAATTGAAGTCCCAAATTATTTCCATGCCTCATGATAGTGAATCCTCTAAGCGAAGGATCTAATAGAGACCTCTTCACGTGACAAATTGAAGGTTCAATTGAGGAAAAACTCGCTATTAGTTAATTAGTCCATGTGGTGGGAGTGGGGCAAGAATTAACGTAAGGTGGGGTCAATTAATTGTAAGGTAGAGTAGCACGATTGATTAGAAGTCTCCAGAAGCCAAATAGTCTACGATTATCAAAGGTCTCCAGAAGCTGAGGGATCTATAACTACACAAGGCATGCTGAGGCGAGGGAGGTAGAGGGAGGAAGGAGAGGGGAGAGGGGAGAGGAGAGGAAGCGGGAGAGAAGAGAGAGGAAGGGGAGGGAGAGGGAGAGGGAGCAGCAAGGAGAGAGGGAGAGGTTGGAGAGGGTTTGAGGGGGGGAGGGAGAGATGCAGAGGGAGAGAGGAGGGATGCTCGAGGAGGAATACGGAGGGAGGACGGAGTGATGAGGTGGGCAATACTTAGGTTAATCGATTAATAAAGTGATCGATTGAGAGGCACAATTAATTAATTAATAGTTTTAGTTCAAGGAGCGATTAGGACTGTGGAGTGATTATGATAAAAGGGTGTGACTTAACGAGAGCCATATCACCAATGGCTTCTCAATTCGATTCATGGACACGTAACGGTCCTAGATTGACTAAGATCAAATCTCAGCTGCCCCCGCATCAGATCAAGCCATTTTCAGAATAGGAATATGGGTAGCCCTCGTGACCTCGCTCGTGGCAAGTACCTCCCAAACTCCCACAACACAATTTTTTGAAATTCCAATCACCTCCTGGGGACCCTTTATGTGGAGGAATAGTTCGTTTCCTCGGCTCAAAAACTGCCTAGCCAATGGCTTGGATTGCAACCCCCTCAAGACAATTACGTTAAAAGGGTTTGACTTAACCAAAGCGATATCACCAATGGCTTCTCAATTTGATTCATGGACTTGTTACGGTCCCTGGTCAACTGAGATAAAATCTCAGCCGTTCTCAGATCAAGCCATTCTAAGAATAGGAATATGGATGGCCCCCGTGACCTTGCCTGTGGCAAGTGCCTCCCAAACTCCCACAACACAATTTTTTTAAATTTCCATCGCCTCTTGGGGACCCTTCACATGGAGGAATGGCTCGTGGTCTCATCCATTTTTGAGTCAAAAAGTGCCCAACCAACGGCTTATGACCCCCTCAAGACAATTATTGGTGCTCCAACAACATTTAATACTATACAATTCTAAGAAGAGGATTCATTAAGGTGCGTCTTTTTTTTGCTTTAAATAATGCAGAAATCCAACATCTTCGAATACCCTAATCATGAAATTTTAAGAACATTTGCAACAAACAAAGTGTAAGAAGTGTAAGATCTTGAATAGTGAAATAGTCAAGTTAATAGTACAAATATTTAATATTTTAAACCTCCTCTTTACAACCATGTTAGAGTACAAAGCCGCTCCTAGTACTTATTGGTGCCATAAAATGTGTACGGTTTGAATTCTAATTGAGCAGTTTTGATGCTATCATTGTGAATGGCATTTTGGCCCACCCAGACTTTGAACATCAAATTTATGGCTATAATTCTTCACAAGCATGGGGTATGGCCATATGCTATAGACAAACTAATGTGTCTCACAACATACACTATTATAGAAATTAAAGATTCTAAAGCAAAGCTTGTCTCAACAACATGAAAACAAATAAAATAAAGTTATATTAGCACTATATATGTGAATAAGTGAGGAATAAGCACATGTTTCTAAAAAGAATATTCTTAATACAATTACCACTACAGGTTTCATCCAGATTGAAGAAAATTTTATGTTCCATTCCTTATTATATAAGCTCACCTTGTTTTTCCTCCTTTACAATGACCCTTTATTATAATATTCTTTAAATCTTCATTAGTGTGCGTCATGCCCTTAACCTAGTCTTGTTCTTGTCGTCCCTTTTTTTTTTTTGCTCGTTTGCCTCAATCATCATCCATTCATAAAATGACCATTTTTTATAACATTATAAGTAAATCTTCATTAATTGCATCTTGCGCTTAACATAGCCTTGTTTTTGTCCTCCTTTTATTTCTCTTTTGCCTCAATCATCATCCATTCAAGTGATGTGAATTGATTGGTAATCTAGAGAAATTTCATATTGAGAAACATCAAGCTGCAAAAACAATATAGTAGCTATCTTCTCTCTCTAGTGAATAGTTGGTTGGTGGACACTTTTAGTTCAATGACTTCCAATTGTACTAGCATTACTAGTGAATCTTGAGAGATCCCTATGACAACAGTATAATTCTCTATTTTAAAAGGCAGATGTCTTAAGAAGGGGAAGGATCCTGCCTTATGAGAAATTGAAGTCCCAAATTATTTCCATGCCTCATGATAGTGAATCCTCTAAGGGAAAGATCTAATAGAGACCTCTTCACGTGACAAATTGAAGGTTCAATTGAGGAAAAACTCGCTATTAGTTAATTAGTCCATGTGGTGGGAGTGGGGCAAGAATTAATGTAAGGTGGGGTCAAATAATTGTAAGGTCGAGTAGCACGATTGATTAGAAGTCTCCAGAAGCCCCCGTGATCAAATCTCAGCTGCCCCCGCATCAGATCAAGCCATTTTCAGAATAGGAATATGGGTAGCCCTCGTGACCTCGCTCGTGGCAAGTACCTCCCAAACTCCCACAACACAATTTTTTGAAATTCCAATCACCTCCTCGGGACCCTTTATGTGGAGGAATAGTTCGTTTCCTCGGCTCGAAAGGTGCCTAGCCAATGGCTTGGATTGCAACCCCCTCAAGACAATTACGTTAAAAGGGTTTGACTTAACTAAAGCCATATCACCAATGGCTTCTCAATTTGATTCATGGACATGTTACGGTCCCTGATCAAGTCCCTGGTCAACTGAGATAAAATCTCAGCCGTTCTCAGATCAAGGCAATTTAAGAATAGGAATATGGATGGCCCCCGTGACCTCGCCCGTGGCAAGTGCCTCCCAAACTCCCGCAACACAATTTTTTTAAATTTCCATCGCCTCTTGGGGACCCTTCACATGGAGGAATGGCTCGTGGTCTCATCCATTTTTGAGTCGAAAAGTGCCTAGCCAATGGCTTATGACCCCCTCAAGACAATTATTGGTGCTCCAACAACATTTAATACTATACAATTCTAAGAAGAGGATTCATTAAGGTGCGTCTTTTTTTTGCTGTAAATAATGCAGAAATCCAACATCTCCGAATACCCTAATCATGAAATTTTAAGAACATTTGCAACAAACAAAGTGTAAGAAGTGTAAGATCTTGAATAGTGAAATAGTCAAGTTAATAGTACAAATATTTAATATTTTAAACCTCTTCTTTACAATCATGTTAGAGTACAAAGCCGCTCCTAGTACTTATTGGTGCCCTAAAACGTCTACGGTTTGAATTCTAATTGAGCAATTTTGATGCTATCATTGTGAATGGCATTTTGGCCCACCCAGACTTTGAACATCAAATTTATGGCTATAATTGTGCACAAGCATGCGGTACGGCCATATGCTACAGACAAACTAATGTGTCTCACAACATACACTATTATAGAAATTAAAGATTCTAAAGCAAAGCTTGTCTCAACAACATGAAAACAAATAACACTATATATGTGAATAAGTGAGGAATAAGCACATGTTTCTAAAAAGAATATTCTTAATACAATTACCACTACAGGTTTCATCCAGATTGAAGAAAATTTTATGTTCCATTCCTTATTATATAAGCTCACCTTGTTTCTCCTCCTTTACATGTCCCTTTATTATAATATTCTTTAAATCTTAATTAGTGTGCGTCATGCCCTTAACCTAGTCTTGTTCTTGTCGTCCCTTTTTTTTTTTTGCTCGTTTGCCTCAATCATCATCCATTCATAAAATGACCATATTTTATAACATTATATGTAAATCTTCATTAATTGCATCTTCCGCTTAACGTAGCCTTGTTTTTGTCCTCCTTTTATTTCTCTTTTGCCTTAATCATCATCCATTCAAGTGATGTGAATTCATTGGTAATCTAGAGAAATTTCATATTGAGAAACATCAAGCTGCAAAAACAATATAGTAGCTACCTTCTCTCTCTAGAGAATAGTTGGTTGGTGGACACTTTTAGTTCAATGACTTCCAATTGTACTAGCATTACTAGTGAATCTTGAGAGATCCCTATGACAACATTATAATTCTCTATTTTAAAAGGCACATGTCTTAAGAAGGGGAAGGATCCTGCCTTATGAGAAATTGAAGTCCCAAATTATTTCCATGCCTCATGATAGTGAATCCTCTAAGGGAAGGATCTAATAGAGACCTCTTCACGTGACAAATTGAAGGTTCGATTGAGGAAAAACTCGTTATTAGTTAATTAGTCCATGTGGTGGGAGTGGGGCAAGAATTAACGTAAGGTGGGGTCAATTAATTGTAAGGTCGAGTAGCACGATTGATTAGAAGTCTCCAGAAGCCAAATAGTCTACGATTATCAAAGGTCTCTAGAAGCTGAGGGATCTATAACTACACAAGGCATGCTGAGGCGAGGGAGGTAGAGGGAGGAAGGAGAGGGGAGAGGGGAGAGGAGAGGGAGCGGGAGAGAAGAGAGAGGAAGGGGAGGGAGCAGCAAGGAGAGAGGGAGAGGTTGGAGAGGGTCTGAGGGGGGGAGGGAGAGATGGAGAGGGAGAGAGGAGGGATGCTCGGGAAGGAATACGGAGGGAGGACGGAGTGATGAGGTGGGCAATACTTAGGTTAATCGATTAATAAAGTGATCGATTGAGAGGCACAATTAATTAATTACTAGTTTCGGTTCAAGGAGATATTAGGACTGTGGAGTGATTATGATAAAAGGGTGTGACTTAACGAGAGCCATATCACCAATGGATTCTCAATTCGATTCATGGACACATAACGGTCCTAGATTGACTAAGATCAAATCTCAGCTGCCCCCGCATCAGATCAAGCCATTTTCAGAATAGGAATATGGGTAGCCCTCGTGACCTCGCTCGTGGCAAGTACCTCCCAAACTCCCACAACACAATTTTTTGAAATTCCAATCACCTCTTGGGGACCGTTTATGTGGAGGAATAGTTCATTTCCTCGGCTCGAAAGGTGCCTAGCCAATGGCTTGGATTGCAACCCCCTCAAGACAATTACGTTAAAAGGGTTTGACTTAACCAAAGCCATATCACCAATGGCTTCTCAATTTGATTCATGGACATGTTACGGTCCCTGATCAAGTCCCTGGTCAACTGAGATAAACTCTCAGCCGTTCTCAGATCAAGGCAATTTAAGAATAGGAATATGGATGGCCCCCGTGACCTCGCTCGTGGCAAGTGCCTCCCAAACTCCCACAACACAATTTTTTTAAATTTCCATCGCCTCTTGGGGACCCTTCACATGGAGGAATGGCTCGTGGTCTCATCCATTTTTGAGTCGAAAAGTGTCCAGCCAATGGCTTATGACCCCCTCAAGACAATTATTGGTGCTCCAATAACATTTAATACTATACATGTCTAAGAAGAGGATTCATTAAGGTGCGTCTTTTTTTTGCTGTAAATAATGCAGAAATCCAACATCTCCGAATACCCTAATCATGAAATTTTAAGAACATTTGCAACAAACAAAGTGTAAGAAGTGTAAGATCTTGAATAGTGAAATAGTCAAGTTAATAGTACAAATATTTAATATTTTAAACCTCTTCTTTACAATCATGTTAGAGTACAAAGCCGCTCCTAGTACTTATTGGTGCCCTAAAACGTCTACGGTTTGAATTCTAATTGAGCAACTTTGATGCTATCATTGTGAATGGCATTTTGGCCCACCCACACTTTGAACATCAAATTTATGGCTATAATTGTGCACAAGCATGCGGTACGGCCATATGCTACAGACAAACTAATGTGTCTCACAACATACACTATTATAGAAATTAAAGATTCTAAAGAAAATCTTGTCTCAACAACATGAAAACAAATAAAATCAAGTTATATTAGCACTATATATGTGAATAAGTGAGGAATAAGCACATGTTTCTAAAAAGAATATTCTTAATACAATTACCACTACAGGTTTCATCCTGATTGAAGAAAATTTTATGTTCCATTCCTTATTATATAAGCTCACCTTGTTTCTCCTCCTTTACATGACCCTTTATTATAATATTCTTTAAATCTTAATTAGTGTGTGCGTCATGCCCTTAACCTAGTCTTGTTCTTGTCCTCCCTTTTTTTTTTTGCTCGTTTGCCTCAATCATCATCCATTCATAAAATGACCATTTTTTATAACATTCTATGTAAATCTTCATTAATTGCATCTTGCGCTTAACCTAGCCTTGTTTTTGTCCTCCTTTTATTTCTCTTTTGCCTCAATCATCATCCATTCAAGTAATGTGAATTCATTGGTAATCTAGAGAAATTTCATATTGAGAAACATCAAGCTGCAAAAACAATATAGTAGCTATCTTCTCTCTCTAGAGAATAGTTGGTTTGGTGGACACTTTTAGTTCAATGACTTCCAATTGTACTAGCATTACTAGTGAATCTTGAGAGATCCCTATGACAACAGTATAATTCTCTATTTTAAAAGGCACATGTCTTAAGAAGGGGAAGGATCCTGCCTTATGAGAAATTGAAGTCCCAAATTATTTCCATGCCTCCTGATAGTGAGTCCTCTAAGGGAAGGATCTAATAGAGACCTCCTCACGTGACAAATTGAAGGTTCAATGTATTTTCATGCCTCTTGATGGTGAAAGAAAAAGAAATGAATAATAGCGCAAGTAGAAGATGTTCAGGAGACCCATATTGTGTCATTACTTATGAAGCTACACGTGAAAGACATGCGGCCTTTGTAGGCCCAATCTTCAAGCTCAAGTTCAGCAAGAAGGAGGTGCAATGCAATCGTAAAGAGTATCGTGACTAGATGGATGTGCTATTTGAGGAGTTGTGGTGAAGAAGATGATACGCTTGTTTAAGGAAACAACTCAAGCTTGTGTGAGAGAGGATGATGCCCAACATTTAGAATCATGTCTATGGAAAATATTAGGAGTGAACATTATCCCAACAATGAATTTAAAGCCTTCTCGAAGTTGCTTGGGCTAATATTCACTATTTTAAATTTGATAAATTCCCTTGAATACTAACAATATAGCTTTCACATAAAAGCTCTGAATGCATCCTTCCAAGTACTTAATCGATTAGCAAAATTCATCTATACCCATCTATAAGGTTATATTTTTTCCAATTCTAGCTAGTAAAAAGCCTGTATATGAAGTTTAAGTATACTTCAGCCCATTCAATCCTTGAAAATTATAGCATGGGCTACTATTTGTCCCTCTATATTGGGCAATGGCTATACACTTTCATAGTTATGTTCCTAAAAGATTTACCCATTGAATTATACATCTTTAAGTATGTCTCCCCTTTATTTTGTACTGATCATGTTATTGTTTCCTTTGTCCTTTGAAAGGATCCATCCCATATACTAGATAAGCAACCCATGAGATAAATGAATGTTGTTCTTAAGTCACATATGAAATAATTGGTTTCTATCCAGGTATGAATAATGCATGGGATGCTGGTTGCTTTTTTTTAGTTTGGACAATAGTTGATACCAAATGACTTACAAATCTGAATGACTTCTTCTCTTTGTGTAGTTATTCAGTCCATTTATGCCTAATTCTAGCAATTATCATCTTGTGTTAAGTGGTCTGCTAAATATTAGTGCAATTGTCTACTATTTGTCTTTTTTTAGTCTGGACAACACTTTATACAAAATTGGCCTTTAAATCTAATTTAATTCTTCTCTTTATGCACTAATTCAATCTATTTATTCCTCATTCTATCAATTTTTGTATTGAGGTATATGATTCCTTCATCAATTGTTGTATATCAATTGAGAAATGCCACCAATTATATGCATTAGAATAGATATTGTTTGAATTTGTTGTGAATCTAGGCTGAGTCTATAAGCAAGCAATCACTCGGCCAATCACATACTCATACAATTAAAGAAAGAAAACAAATGTTTGGAGTTGTTATCAAGAGCTTGGTTATGCCTTTGGCATTCATACCTTGTTAGTGACAATGGTCATTGTGGTATTGCTTGCTACATTGAGGTTGCACATGCTGATGCATTGAAAAATTCTACAAGCAAATAGTCATTCAGCTAGGCACATATTCATAGAAATTGGAAAAGACAAGAAATGTTGTCAGTTTTTATCAAGAGATGGTGGTTGATATGCCTTTGGCATGTATACCTTGTGAGTGAGTCATTGTGGTATTGCTTAATGCATTACCATTGCACATGCCGATGCATTGAAAAAAGTATATTTGAAAATGCTTATAGATGCATGGAATTACATGACTTGAGAGATATATACTTTTGATGGTTGGTTGTATTGATTGGTTGGTGAGTCATGACATCAATTTTATGGTTTGGCTTTTGTTTTTGGTTGCATGTGGGGTGAGAATTCACAAGCTACATAGATTGTGGAAGACACTATTCAAAAAATTTAGACTTGCTTGCTTTGTTTGGACTTTTTTAATGAACTGGGGACGTCCACTCAATATCACTTTGTAGAATCCAAAATTTGGTAACTTTGGAACACTACATGGGTTATCTCCACATAAATATGGTCAAATAAAGCTAAAACTTCCCAACTTTGTAAGTGGTGGCCTAATATAGGAGACCAAGAAGGCTACCCATACATAAGGTTCAGAAGGCTACTCGTATAAATTGACTTTTCATCCTTTACTTATTTGACCAAGAAGGCCATCTTCTTTTTCCTCTTATTTCTCACCCTTCCTCTCTTTTCCCCCTCTTTTCCACTCGTTTTTTCATTCTCTTCCACTCATCTTTTCCCTAATGTCGATCAGTTGGCTAAATTGCTAGAAATAATTAATGCTCAAGTAATTACTCGGTCAAAAGGGGTAGTGACGACAGTTGAAGACACTAACACTTTGGGTAAGGACATCAATTGGAAGGCACAGAAGGAGAAGATTGCAAGGGAGTTGAAAGGAAAGGCGCCAGTAGTTGAAATGCATGAGTATTTCGAGCACTATGTTATCAAGCAAGGAATATCCTGGAGATCTAGCTCTAACAATGCAGAATATGGTGTGCCATAGGAAACTAGCATAGAGCTAGCCTGGGCATGGGAAGTGTTCAAGAATATGCAACTCAATCTAACTTTTGCCAACACTACTACACATGCATCCTATTGCAATGTTTACATACCGACGATTAGCGCCCACTTAGCGTTAATCGTCGGTATAAAAATCGGTTTTCACAAATCGTCGCTATATAGCGACTTTTGCTAAAAGTCGCTATATAGCGACGTTAGTAAAAGTCGCTATATAGCGACATTTAAAAGTCGCTATATAGCGACACTGAGACAAAATATTATAGCGACGTTTTACAGAGAGGTTTTTTTTTTTAAAAAGGCCTTAAAAATTATTTTTTTCCAATGACAAAATTTTTAAAATTTTCATACATGTTTGAGCTCATAGAGAATTAAAAAATGAGAGCATGTACATCAAGCTTTTGAAGCTCATATATTCATGTCCAAGTTTGAGATGAGAAAAATCAAATAAGAGCATTTACATCAACTGTTTCATCTTGAGCCAAGTCTAAGGCGCCAAGCAAGTCTATCTCCAACTCTATACCGAGTTGATCTCCTATATCATCATCGTACTCTAGTATCGTACGTTCACCTAAAAGTATTTGATCATCTTCTTCAATAAAGCTTAAGTGTGGTGATTGATCTTGATGATTGTTGTCTTCTTCGTCAATATCGTGATCTCCATCCTCCTCCCGTGCGATGTCATTATGCGCATCTTCCTCTTGCCTCATATGGTGATCTACATCTTCTTCGCTAGATTCATCAATTGGATCCGGCATTGGTAGTGGCATCTCCATATCCACATCTCGATCTTCAAATATTTGCTTACTTTGTGGTGCAACTTGGATCACGTACCACCATCTTGGATCAGAACGATCCGGATGAAAAACCACCTATATTGAAGATGGGTGCCAAATGTCGTCAATTATATATATATCAATGGACTATAAAAATGAAAGATTTGACTAATTAAATCATTAGTATGCACCTGCTCACAGTGCTCGGGAAGAACAAAAGTATCACTTTCATCGGTCCAATGTTTGGTGGAGTCTATTGCAAAGAGACCGCTACTATCTTTTCTCACTGTCACATGGGGACCGTTGTAAGTAGTTCTAAACCATTTTACATCAAGAATGAAAATAGTAAATCGTCTGAAATCAATTTCATAGATGTCGCGTATGGTTCCACAATAATCCAACTGTGAGGAGAGAAGATTGGTATCCGAAGCACTTGCTCGGCTATCTTGTGTGAAGTTAGCCATGACTCCACAATCATACGTGACTCTCTTTGAATCGATGCGTTCCACGCGAAAATGTCGTCCATATGACCATAATGCACTGTACTTTTTGTACTGTAAAAGAGCATCATTAAATCAATGAAGATGCACCTATTTTATAGCATATATTGCCACAAATAATTACTTAATTACGTCAAGAGATAAGAAACTTACATGCACCATACATCCAGATGATAACTCCCGCTCGTGCTCGTTTATTGTCTCTCCATCACGTTCGGCTTTACGTACAGCTAGTTGTAGCCAATCAAGTGACATGTGAGTAGGGAGAAGAGCCAGATCTCGTGGATATGGTTGTGATCGCCTGTACATTACTCTGAATCTCGTCCTTGCATTTATTCTTTCTGCTTTGGCCACTTCATATCTCTCAATCCACTTCTGCATCTCAGGGCTATTGAGGATACAAAACTTATTGAATTTCTCCATTTGCTCTTCGCTCATCTTTCTTTCAATCGCTTTTCCTTGGGGGACCTCGCCAATGATGCGATCGTCATCCTTGTTGTGCCAAGCTTGCGGCATATCAGGATCCGTGGATGCAAGAAACTCTGTGATATATACTAATGACTCTTGCACAAGCCATCCCTCTGCCATGCTTGCTTCTGGTCTTGCTCTTTGTCTTACAAACCCCTTTAAAGTTTTCATAAACCGCTCGAGAAAAAACATCCATCGATTATGAACGGTACCTGCTATAGCCACCTCATCAACTATGTGCACAAGCAAGTGGACTTGAGTTGTCATAATGCTTGAGGGAAAGTGCTTCTCAAGCAAGCATACGGCTTCGATGGATTCCACCCTAGCCTTCTCGATGCTCGATATAGAGATCTCTTTTTGAGATATCCACCTATTTCACATGTCCATGCATATGTAAGATATTTGAGATATCCACGTATTTCACATGTCCATGAAGAAAATACATAATGCGAATTGATAGTAAGCATACCTCACAATACCACAGATCTTGAATATAGCATTTCTAACATCTTCTTGTAAGCACCCTTTTATTGTAATTGGAAGGATGAACTATCAAAGCAACAATGAAATCATGTCAACAATATAACATAATAATAATTACGCTAATGCATCACTATTATCGGTACACTAATTCTACTTAGAATACCTGTAAGACCTTGTGCCAATCATGGGACTTGAGGCCACTAAGCTTATTGTCCTTTGAAAATGCTCCTTTCAAGCAACGCATGTACCCTGTCGGTGTTTGAAAAGAGGCAATGTCTGCCTTGATCGCTGCCTCCTCCCTCGTAGAGAGGATCCACGTTGCTTTCGGGAGGACAACTTTTCCCGAAGCATGCACTTGGGGCCACAAACGAGACATCCTATTCATAGCACGCAAGTCTTCTCGCACTCCTCTCGAGTCCTTGGAACCAACCAAGTGTGCCCAAATGGTAGCCCCCACATTCTTAAAGATATGCATGGGATCCAAGAGATGATTGATTTGTAACTGACCCCAATAAGGAAGCTCGTGAAAGATCGATAGCCTCTTCATACCAGGAGGAGGTTCCTCTCCATTCTCCCTCCAAGCTTGAATCCAATCACTTGCTTTCAAATATGATGGTGGTGGATCAAGCTGACCTCCACGTGCGAGATGGTCGAGTGGAAGGTATCGAGCATGACCTTCATAAACATTTTTCCTCATATGTTTGGAGTAGCGTGCAAGCGATTTCAGAGCGGGTCCACAAACAGGACAAGCATGGTACCCACTTGTAACAAGTCCTGCACGCGTGCATGAATATGTTAGTACAAGACATGCGTGCAAAAGAGAGTTAAAAAAGCATAATCCCTCATTGTACATGTAAAGACATAACCACGTACCTGCGCACTCTCCATATCCTGGGTAGTCATGCATGGTCCACATCAAGATACCCCTGACCAAAATATCATTGGTATGCCTAGGAGCTCTGGAAATATCAAAGACCTGCACTCCTCTCCATAATATCTGTAACTCCTCTATCAAAGGTGCCATGTACACGTCCATGTTTTTTGCCTTGTACTTTCCTGGCACAAGTAGTGCAAGCATGAGGTGTCCCTTTTTTATTGTTAGCCATGGTGGGATATTGTAATTCACCACGACTATGGGCCATGTCGACCAAGATGTCGAGCGTAACTCGAAAGGATTCACGCCGTCCATGGCTAGCCCAAGATGTAAGTTGCGTGGCTCCCTCGCAAAGTCCGGCCACTGATTGTCTATGTGCTTCCAAGCTGCACAATCTGCGGGAATCCTCAATGTGTGATCAGTGGACCGATGAGATGCATGCCATGTCATCAACTCCGCTATGGATTTGCATCGAAACATGTGTTGTATTCTTGCAATGATGGGAAAGTGTCTCAAGACCTTTACCGGTATCCGCTCACCCTGCAAGTCATCTCTATATCGTTGTTCCCCACACTTTGGACAACTAGCCAAATCTCCATGCTGACGACGAAAGAGAATACAATCATTACGACAAGCATGGATGGTATCATAATCCATACCCACCGTTGTTAGCATCTTTTTCGCTTCATCTCTTGATGCGGGCATGGTATTTGGTGCAGGCAACATCTTCTGGAGCAACCTATGACAAAGACACTATCCAAATGATGATTCTCAAAACAAACAATATCCAAATAATGAGTCAAATTAATGCAAGGGCTAACCTCATTAAGGCCGAGACACTTGTATCCGACCACCCATACTGTACTTGTAGATTCAAGATTGAGAGACAAGCACGTAGTTTAGACATCCTAGCACCCTTGTACAATTGTGTTGATTGCAACTCTCGCATTTTGACCTCAGACTCTGACATCACGTGTGCGTGGGATGTAGTGCCCCTAAAAATGAAATCCATCATGTCGACCATACCCTCGTCATCATCCGGGAGACTATAGTCTTGTTGAAAGTGAGAAGGTATATGTGTACCCTCGTCACCCTCCTCATCCTGTCATAAGCTCATTCGTGTAAATAGAAGATCTTCTATTTTCGGGTATACAATAAAATTGCGAACTTAAATAGCTTTGACTTACCGATGATCCATCAACATGTGCAACACCAACGGGGGGTACTGGTTCCGGCTCCTCCCCATACATCCGCAAGTGGCACATGATAATATGACGTTGATGTCGTACTTCTCGCTTGCAATGAGTGCAATGACAATATAACCTCTCCGTAAGCCACTTCGTGCTCCCGGGCGTTGGCGCATCATCGGATGAGCTTCCACTCGTCCCTTCCATCTACACTTATAAAACCACAACATAAGCATGAAGAGGAGATATTGACAATTATGAGCATAGCATGTTTAATTTGAGCTTCTCTTGAGGCCATATAAAAAAAATGACGTCGCTATATAGTAAGGATTGAAACTAAAAATCCTATATGGTAAGGCTATATAGTAAGAGGAGATATTGACAATTATAAGCATAGCATGTTTGAGCTTCACAAGAGGCCACACAAAAAAATAAACAGTAAGCGTCGTTATATAGCGACGCTCTGTTTCGTCGTTATATAGCGACGCTTTTAATTAAAAACGTCGCTATATAGCGATGAAAAAGCGTTGCTATATAGCGACGCTGTTGCTTAAAACCCAAAACGGCGAAACGCGCGGCGTTTTTGCATAAGCCATTCCTAATCTCTACAGTAAGCAACCCCAAATCTCCTCCCACCTATTTCGACGACCTCCCATCTATTCTTGGCAACCTCCCACTCTATTTCCCACTCCTCACCCTTCTCCTACCTCTTGTACTCCCTCTCTCTCCTTTTTCCCTCTTTGGTTTCCAGAAAGAAAGTTCTTCAAGAGGTGAGTTTCTTTCAACAATGTAGGTTGTTTGTTTGTTAGCTTTGGTTTTGTGAGTGTTTCTACTTGTATTGCTAAAGTTGTAAACTAGTTTTCATGCTTGATTTGAAAGGATTGAAACCAAAAACGAAATTTCAAGAAAGTAAGAAAGAAAGAAAGAAAGAAAGAAAACTCACCTCTTCTTTTTCCTGTATTTCTTTCCTTCTCTTTCTCCTTGTCTCCTCAATCTTCTCTTTCCTTGTCTCCTTTCAAGAAGTTGCTTTTGTGATCTCCTCTTTCCACTAACATCTTATTTGAAAAAATGGGTTGTTTTCTCTCTTTTGTAGGGCCAGTCCACTACACTGAGCGGGACATACTCTCTCTTTTGTGGGGCCAGTCCACTACACCGAGCGGGACATACTTTTACAGGTAAGTGCTTCCTCTTCTTTCCATTTAATATTTTTGTTATTTGCATTGGCCTGCAGCTAGCGCCTTAAGCGCTAGCTGCAGTAATGGGCGTAGGAACCCTCTCTTTCCCTCTCTCTCTTTCCGTCTTCCCCCTTCTCTTTTTCTCATTTTTCCCCCTTCTCTTTTTTCCCTTATGCTCATGAGCTTATGCGGAAATAGAGAAAGTGAGAAGCTTATGCTTCTCTCATTCTCTTTTTCCGCATAAGCTCTTTCTCCTTCTATTTTTCCACATGAGCATAAGCATGAGCTTATGCTTATGCATGAGCATGAGCTTATGCTTGTTTCCGCATGAGCTTGCGAAAATAGAGAAAGGGAGAAGCTTATGCTTCTCTCATTCTCTTTTTCCGCATGAGCATAAGCATAAGCTCATGCATAAGCTCATGCTTATGCTCATGCATGAGCATGAGCATGAGCTTATGCTTAAGCATAAGCATGAGCTTATGCGGAAAAAGAGAATGAGAGAAGCTTATGCTTCTCTCATTCTCTTTTTCCGCATAAGCTCATTCTCTTTTTCCGCATGAGCATAAGCTCCTTCTCTTTTTCCGCATGAGCATAAGCATGAGCTTATGCTCATGCATGAGCATGAGCTTATGCTTGTTTCCGCATGAGCTTATGCGGAAATAGAGAAAGGGAGAAGCTTATGCTTCTCTCATTCTCTTTTTCCGCATAAGCTCTTTCTCTTTTTCCGCATGAGCATAAGCTCCTTCTCTTTTTCCGCATGAGCATAAGCATGAGCTTATGCTTATGCATAAGCATAAGCATAAGCTCATGCTTATGCTCATGCATGAGCATGAGCTTATGCTTGTTTCCGCATGAGCTTATGCGAAAATAGAGAAAGGGAGAAGCTTATGCTTCTCTCATTCTCTTTTTCCGCATAAGCTCTTTCTCTTTTTCCGCATGAGCATAAGCTCCTTCTCTTTTTCCGCATGAGCATAAGCATGAGCTTATGCTTATGCATAAGCATAAGCATAAGCTCATGCTTATGCTCATGCATGAGCATGAGCTTATGCTTGTTTCCGCATGAGCTTATGCGGAAATAGAGAAAGGGAGAAGCTTATGCTTCTCTCATTCTCTTTTTCCGCATACGGTCTTTCTCTTTTTCCGCATTAGCATAAGCTCCTTCTCTTTTTCCGCATGAGCATAAGCATGAGCTTATGCTTATGCATAAGCATAAGCATAAGCTCATAAGCATAAGCATAAGCTCATGCTTATGCTCATGCATGAGCATGAGCTTATGCTTGTTTCCGCATGAGCTTATACGGAAATAGAGAAAGGTTTTTCCGCATGAGCATAAGCTCCTTCTCTTTTTCCGCATGAGCATAAGCATGAGCTTATGCTCATGCATGAGCATGAGCTTATGCTTGTTTCCGCATGAGCTTATGCGGAAATAGAGAAAGGGAGAAGCTTATGCTTCTCTCATTCTCTTTTTCCGCATAAGCTCTTTCTCTTTTTCCGCATGAGCATAAGCTCCTTCTCTTTTTCCGCATGAGCTTATGCTTGTTTCCGCATGAGCTTATGCGGAAATAGAGAAAGGGAGAAGCTTATGCTTCTCTCATTCTCTTTTTCCGCATGAGCATAAGCTCCTTCTCTTTTTCCGCATGAGCATAAGCATGAGCTTATGCTTATGCTTATGCTTATGCATAAGCATAAGCATAAGCTCATGCTTATGCTCATGCATGAGCATGAGCTTATGCTTGTTTCCGCATGAGCTTATGCGAAAATAGAGAAAGGGAGAAGCTTATGCTTCTCTCATTCTCTTTTTCCGCATGAGCTCTTTCTCTTTCTCCGCATGAGCATAAGCTCCTTCTCTTTTTCCGCATGAGCATAAGATCCTTCTCTTTTTTCGCATGAGCATAAGCATGTGTTTATGCTTATGCTTATGCTTAAGCATAAGCATGAGCATAAACTCATGCTTATGCTCATGCATGAGCATGAGCTTATGCGTAAGTTTCCGCATGAGCTTATGCGTAAGTTTCCCACTCTATTTCCCCCTTCTCACATTTCCCCCTTCTCACATTTCCCCTTTCTCTCCTTCTCTATTTTCCCTCATCTCTTTCCCCTTCTCTATTTCCCCCTTCTCTCATTCTCTATTTCCTCATTCTCATTCTTTTCTTTCCTTTACATCTCATTTCCCTCTTATCTTTCCCTCTTCTTTCCCTCTTTCCTTTCCCTCTTCTTTCATTTCCCTCTTCTTTCTTCTTGCCTATGCCTATGCCTATGAGAATGCTCATGTTTGTTTTTTGTTTTCTGTTTTCGTGTTTGTGTCTATGTTAGACATGGGATCACGTCGCTCATCCGACGAGTACGGACAGCCTCCAGGAGGAGAGCTCACGATCTATATGCTCCAGAGGACTTTGATTCCTCTCAGGCGACTACCCCGAGGAGTACCCCTGGTCCGACTCCTCTCGGTCCTAGCTCTGCGACTACCCCTGGTCCGACCCCTCTTCCACGTAGCACTGCGACTACCCCTCAGGGGACTCCTTTGCTAGCCGCGCATGGCTTTGTCAGGACTCCCGACGAGTTTGTAGCGCAGATGAGCGATGAGGAGGCAGCGAGATTCTTCTCTCTGCTCTCTCAGAGGACCTCCACAATTCCTTCCCCTACACCGACGAGTGGACGTACTGCCCAGCCATCCCCTCGCGCCCCTTCGACCGCGGGATCATCACCTGCGCATGCCTCCCGCAAGGGAAGGAAGAGTAGGATGGGCGGCTCATGTTGTGCTGACTCAGGAGATGTAGACGAGTCAGCACACTCACGCTCCTTTAGGTCTCCACTTGGTCCGGAGACACAGTATCAGTCAGGTCCCTTTCCCTCTCCTACTCCCACAGCTACTCCTCGATCCGGAAGCGGTCGCGCAGCTTCCACTCCTTCAGACTCTGCTACCGTCAGTCCCCCTTACTCATCAGGGGATCTCTCCTATCAAATCACATCTGCCGGCGGAGAGATAATAGAAGACAAAAAGGGCAAAGCAGTGATGGCCGCCATGAGGAGGTTGATGAGTCATCACTTCAAGAGCGGCATAAATATCGATTGGCGGTATCAAGATGCCCAAAAGAAGCAGGCGGTGATCGATGAGTTAAAACAAAGATATCCTAATCCGCCAAATGTGGAGTTTAATAACAATTATATGCTCGAGCGCATGGGTTTGGTCCTAAAGCATCGCAGATCAACCTTGCGTACTTCCATTACAAAGGGGTTGGCTAAACCCAGCTGGGCAGACAAAGCTGATTGGAAGTACTTCAAGAAGCAACATAGGGACCATCCCGAAATGTTCGAGGGTCAAAGGAGGGCTGCAAAGAGACGGCTGGACGTCGTAGGTACTTCGCACTTTGGTGCAGGCGGACGGTATGCGTTCGAGGCAACCGTGGTAAGTCTACTTCTTCCCATTTAATGTATTGTTCTATTTGTTTTACTTACATATTACATGCACTTTAGCTAACTCTAACTCTCGTAAATTGGATCCACAGCAAGCTGCGATGGGTCGGCTTCCTACGGATGCAGAGACGCGGCGCGCATTTCGGATAGGAACAAGGCCGTGGTTCATTGAGCAAGAGGCAATGGGAGCGACAGTCGATTGGGTTGAGGTGGCTGCTCGCACGGTATAAGTTTACTCCTACTTGTAATCTAACTTTTTAATTTAAGTTCCAATCTAATTTTCAATTTATATGGTTCACTCTTAGGGTCAAAGCTCAAGCGTCCCATCATCAGAGACGAGCGATCAATAGGGACAAGGATCGGACGCAGGTGCCGAGGACGAGGGAGAAGACGCAGGTGTCGGGGACGAGGGAGAAGACGCAGGTGTCGAGGACCAAGGAACAGGCCATCAAGACGATTCGGATTCGGATTCGGATTTCCTCTCTTTTCCTCTCTTTTCCCATGTGAAGCTTCAGTAGCTGGCCATTGAGCAAGTAGATATAGACTTCTATCACTCTAATTCAAAGAATGCAAGAGTCTGTAAATGATTGCTCAATGTCAAGCTGTCACTCTATTTTTTCTTTTGCGTCTTGTGATAAGGGTGTGCTCGATGGTAATCTTCTTCTTTTCTTTTCTTTATGTCATCATGTGGCCAGGATCTTCAGCCTCACTTGATCTATGAGATGCCATCTTTTGGGAGTTATATAACATTTTGGAGCACCCTCCACCCCTTGCGGAGTTATACACATACATGATGGGTACTACAAACGCCCCTTGGAGTCGGTTGTACAGGCTCGAAACCACCCCAATCCCACACTAACTGAGATTACCCTAGCAGAGTTGAGATAGCCCAACTGGCTAAGAGCCAAGCCCCTTCTCCCCCCCTATGGTCAAGAGGTCCTTCTGCCTCATAGAGCCATCGGCGTACTCCCGGTCCATCAAGAGTCGCTTCTCCAGCTATCAGTGGCCAGGGTACTCATGTGCAGTCGAGAGTCGCTTCTCCAACTACAAGCAGCCAGTGTACTAGCTTAACACAACAAGGTAGCATGCATAGTAGCAGGGAGAGTGGTGGGGGATGCATGGCAGCTTGCTTTGTGGGGGTAGTGGTGGGGACGGGGATGACTCAGATGATGCAGATGTGCCAGAGGGTGATGGTACGATTTACTATGATATCACTCAGACAGGAGGCATCTTGATGGATGCATGGGGGAAGGACATCATGGCCTTCATGCACTCTATAATTTGCTAACAACTACAGATATTGCTTTATTCACTACAGAGACTATCCAAAAAAGTTGGTTGATAAGGCCCTCACTATTGTTCGCTCTAGGTATCCCAATCCCCCAATGTTCAGTTCACAGATAAATGGGCCATGTCAAAGATTATTATGATACTTAGTAATAAAAGATCTTCGCTTAAGAGGCAGAGATTGCCAGGATCAAGGGAGGTCAACCACCAAGGGCCAACCGCACACTGCTCACAAGTGTGAGTGCAAGAAAGCAATGAAGGCAACGGAGGTTGACCACAGTCTGCAGCACGTGGAGGCACGAAGGATCCAAATGGAGCAATATGAAAATGAGCAGGGGATGTTGAATCATGGGAGGCTCAATTTGTAAGTATCGATCTCAAATTATATTGTTTATGTAGTATGTTAGGAGGTTGTTTCTTTGTACTAACCCCTCCGCAAATTGTGTCATCTTGCAGCTTGATATCGTGGGCAGGTACCCTACTCCTGTCGAGACAGCCTACCACCACTAGCATCGTAGAGGAGATACATGGAGGCACTTTTATGATGACGGGTTGATTACTGAGGAGTATATCCGGGGTACGGAAGCGCCCCCCCATGTATTTGAAAGTAATTAAATAATCTCAGTATTGTAAGTAAAGATTTGATTTTTAATACATTGATACATGTTGTTCCTCATTTAAGGACCTTGCGGTGGTTGATCAGGAGGGAGAAGATGAGGAAGAAGGAGGTGAAGAAGGGACAGAGGATGTGGAGAACTTAGATTAGTCATAGAAGTAGTGCTAGCTACTCTTTTTTGTACTTGAAGCCACTAGCTTGGCTTCGTGCCTCTCTTGTATATACACTCCTCTTATTTTTAATACTTGAAGCCACATGGCTTGGCTTTGTGCTATATGTACATACAAGCACTTTTTGAGCTATGAGTTAATATACACTCCTTTTATTTTTTTGGCTTTCAATTTCCTTGTGCAACGTTCTATCAATGAATGCCTTGTGAACTAAACGCTTTGGAGTTGTAATGTTTTATTCGAAATTGTAATCATCGGCTATAAACGTGCTTGCAATTATGCTAATTAAAATGCGGTTAGCTGTAAGAATTGAATTGCACAATGTGGAAATGGGATTCTTGTAACTACATAGCATACACAGCATTCTGTTCAACCACACAGATTCTTTAGCGTGTGTATAAGCACGTCTATAAACGTGTTTATATAAGTGCTTCTAAAATTTCTAGCAGAGCATCTATTTGTGTGTCTATAGATGCGTCCATATGCAGGTCTGTCTATTTTTAAAAAATTTCTAGTAGGGCATCTATTTGCGTGTCTATAAGTGCATCTATAGGTGCATCTGTCTGTTATATAGACACGGGTCTGTAGACATGCCAATAGACGCAAAAATAGATGTGCACATAAGCTTTTTTAAAAATTAAGTGCATTTGTGTGTGCGTATGTAGGTGCTTTGTCTTGTTGTGGGGGACAATCATGGTGAAAGATATCACCACTTTAAAGATGGTTAGATGGAGATATGACAATCTCATGAAGGCTATAGATATGACAGACATGAAGATAAGAGCCATTTTGCTTATACCACCTACTCAAATGACCTACTCAAATGCCAAAACAAGATGAGGTGGCTATAGAGGAAGTGACTCAAGTGACTCATGGAATAAAAAAAAGAGCAAAAACAACCTTCGAGGAGGGGCATATGATGAAATATAAGGACACCAAGCATCTTCGTCCATTAGCCACTAATCTAGATACTACAAAGCTAGACCTACATGTTCTTGAGCATCTAAATACACTGGGACCTGCTGGAAGGAAAAGTTTTGCATATGCAGAGTCAAGGAAAGATTTTATCCTAATAGAAGACTATAAAAAATAGAGCAGCACAAGTTACTGATATTGTTATCCTTGCAGGACTCAGGTAGATTCCTTTGTTGATTTGCAGCTTACTCAAAAAAAAGTTACATGAGGAGATTCAAGGTATGGTACATAGTGTGGACCCAGCTATCTCCATCAAAATGAGGGATCCCAGGGAGCTGATGGACCAGCTTGTGAAGTTGTTCACATTTTACAATTTTGAATCAGTGACCCTAATTGTCATCCCTTACAATTTAGAGTAAGTGATTAGTAGGTACATTGCATAAGGAGCTAGATTGTTATTTTCAATCCACAAATGCTAATCTTTATAGCAAATTTGTCAAATGAAGTCAACATTGTAGTTTATCTATAATGGCATTTGCCATGAAAAGGATGCTTCTGCTTCAATTCAGTTACATATACTCATCGAGAGATCGATCTGTAAATGAATTTGCAATGCATAAAATAAGTATCGCAATTTTTAAAAATAACAAATTACTTCTTTTATAGAAAGTTGTTTAGTTTAATCACATATGCAACTTGTAGTGGTTTGAAGAGACTATCTTTTGCAATCGATTTCTGCAAAAAAAATTCATCTAAGTTGGGTGCAATTGAACTACTGCACTTGGATATAAGACATAAAATCCTTTTCCCTCTCATAAAATCCTTATAAACACCAAGTATATTTTGGAGGCTTATTTGTGAGGACATTAAGCGGGTCCCATAAGTACCATTATTGATGCATTTAAAATTTATACATAACATAAATTTTAACACAGAACATGAAACGAAAGTTTTGTTTGCATAATTTTAGATGACAAAAGAAAGCTATGATGATCAATTTGTGTCAAACTTCAAAGCTGGGATGATCGTAGAACTCCATCAATATGCCTCCTCATTACCACAAGAGAAAAGCAAGGAGAAGGAAAGCTCTAAGAAATTAGATGAGGGACAGAGCTCAAAATTGATGGAGGACCTCACCCTAGAGCAGGATGAGGACCCTTTGACAGGACTAAAGGACCCTAAGGCCCAACCTCAGATGCCTCCATAATCCACTGAACTTGGACACAAGGCCTCTCATCTAGCCCCTTAGACTGCTGAGCCTAGATCTAAGGATCGTGAGCCCCTTCCCCATCCATTTACTAATGTTGGACCTGCGAATCCTTTACAAATTTCAGAGCCTCCTAGTTGAGTTGACACACATTGTACTCTTGGAAGTTTGTAATGCATAATGACATTTACACTAGTGCTTCAAGGAGCCATCCAATCACCATCTCCAAGCTCATTACCAATTTCTTAGGAGAGGGGGACTCAGTGTCCCATGTCAAAAGGTTCAAGCAAATTTACTAGACCTTCAGGGACATAGGTAGCTTGGACAAGGTTAATGCCTTTGGGCTACGCCTGGATGCCAAGGTAGACCAATGCTACAGGGCTCTAGGTGCAAAAGAGAAAGAGAGAGAGAGAGAGAGAGCCTTGACTCATGAATATGGATGTATCTATTATAAAATTTTAATGAAATTTTGTTACAATACCCAAGAAAATGATTCTCCATTGTTGTTTGTAAATGACCAAAAATATAGTTACAATCAAGGATTACATTCACGTTTTCACCTTTGCCTTAATGGGTTATTAGCTTCGCTAATTGCTCTTCCAAGTAGTAATAAAACAACGTGATCATGTAGTTTACCAAAAAAAATCATCAAAAAAGTGGATAAATGTATTGTTGGTACATAAGATACTACCGATGGTAGTACTCACATTACCGGTGGTAATATTAATTATCCAGGTGTTGTAAATACCGGTGGTAATATACACTGTTGAGATAATTAATATTACTGCTGGTAATGTGAGTACTACCACCAGTAGTGTCTTGTGTACTACCGGTGCTGTGGGTTGCAGATTCCTAGTTTCCTGCACACCTCTATGGTATATATTGGTGGAAATGGCGATAGAGGTTCATCATTCGATCTGGTTGTGGTTCATATCCCAATAAATCCTTTGGTAAGTTGGGAAAGAAAGTAAACCATGATTTGGATTTGAATGTTGTAAGGCTAAGTGTGTTAGAGTGAGTTAGCATTCATTATACCTGTGGGTGTGGTTTGCTCTTCTGATTCCTTGCCTCTTGTGGAAATTGTAGAGCATGAACATGAGGGCTAGTGGATGTGAGTGTTTGTTGTGTGTTCTTGAGGGTGGTCTATACTCTGACTCCTTGCATTTTGGGGAACTTGCGGACCACGATCATGAGTGCCAATGAATGTGATTGTTAGTGAGCAATCTTGACTCTTAAGCTAAGGGCCTTAGGTATGGAGAGAAGTGGGAGACGAGATGGCAATGGCTTGAGCACAAATAGGGTACGTGTTATCACTACGAATGCACAATCAGAAATGCTTGAAATTAGAAATGCTTGTCGACAATCTCAAGACTACTTGTGACTAGGCAAACTCTAGATGCATCGAGTCATGACCATGCCAGTATTCATATGCCTGAAAATGTTATGGGGTTGATCAAGGAGTTGTAGAAGAGGATCTCATTGCCAAAATAGGCACTACTCCAACTCTTGATCCACCGTGTGAGGGTGTTAACCAAGATACAGGGAGAGCACAACCCATGATAGTTGAGCGCATCCAGGTTCAAGACTTGGAGAATGCTCAGTATGTACTTGGTAGATCAATCTTGTGGTTAGGATATCCAATGAGTATGGTCAATAATGACGATATGAGAGTTGCATGTGTGAGGCTCTAGACATCATCAAGTTAGTATGATCGAAGCAACATCTCGAAGCAATCTTTATGTCTCGTGATGGTTCTACCATGTTGCAATTGCGAGCAATCATGAGATTTTCTATGTACTTCTACACACTGCAATCTCTGGTGAATAAAAGGAGTGTTCTTATAGAGACATTTCATTATCACGATGCATTTGAATGATGGATGTCAGACTTGACCACGGATAGGGCAACAAAGGACAAAATGCATGACCTGAAACAAACATTGGGATCTCCTGCATTATGGAAATGGTTAGAGGATGCCACTTATGCTATGATACCTATTTTATATGCACTTAGGGCATTTGACTCAAAGTCTCCAACAATAAAAAAAGCATGGATGCACTTCTGGAGTATTGAGAAAGCTGTTATTGCGAGGAATTCCCCTACTCGCCTGGGCCAAGGGAATGAGAGAAGACCATTTAATGCTACAAAACATGAGGAATTGTGGCAATAGTTTTGGCCGTGATGGGAGCAAGCTCATAATCCATTGCATAGTGTTGGGTACCTTTTAGACCTTGAGTGGTGGAATATGAAGCCCAAAAATATCCCAATCGTTATGCATGAATTTCATAAGGTGGTGCAACAATATTATCCCCACAACCATGAGTTTGCAAAGTGTTGTAATGAGTTAGCCAAGTATCGATGCAAGGAGGGGTTGTTTGCATCGACCGATGTTCAAGCATTAACTATGTCTGCTTGGAAATTGTGGATGATGAATGGTGGCACGTGTGAGCTTCTATGCCCGATTACAATGAGGGTTCTTTCTCAAACATACTCAAACTCGGGCTCAAAAAGAAACTCGAGTCATTACAAGTACATTCATAGTACTTTATGAAATAGACTTCTAGCAGATCGGGTGAGAAGTTAGTGTACATCTATGCCAATCATAAAATCCTAGAAACATTAGGAGATGTGGGATATGAGGAGAAAGTTTCAAAATGGACCAACGATATCCCGCCAGATGCTATACAACCTGAAGTAGTCCCATCGTTGTAGATTCCACAATCCTAAGAAGAGGATGGAACTGGGACTAATGGTGCAACATTCAAGGAGGATAGCAATGAGGAGGATGAATCTTATGAAGATGAAGGAAATAATATTTGCCTTCCACATGGGTCTAAAGATGGGGACATTGATTGATGAAGTTTAGGGTTGGATAATAATTGTCTTGTTGTGCATTGTAAATATCTTGTGTTTAGGGTTTGGGCTTTGATTATTCCGTGTCACCATCGCATAGGCTTCTGGGTGATAATGCCAATTTGTTGTGCTATTGACCAAGTTCAATTGATCAAGAGCATGGCAACTCGCATACCACTCTCTCTCATATGCAATAGAATCCTGTGTGACGACGTGCGGAATATGTGAATAAGTGAGGAATAAGCACATGTTTCTAAAAAGAATATTCTTAATACAATTACCACTACAGGTTTCATCCAGATTGAATAAAATTTTATGTTCCATTCCTTATTATATAAGCTCACCTTGTTTCTCCTCCTTTACAATGACCCTTTATTATAATATTCTTTAAATCTTCATTAGTGTGCGTCATGCCCTTAACCTAGTCTTGTTCTTGTCGTCCCTTTTTGTTTTTTGCTCGTTTGCCTCAATCATCATCCATTCATAAAATGACCATTTTTTATAACATTCTATGTAAATCTTCATTAATTGCATCTTGCGCTTAACCTAGCCTTGTTTTTGTCCTCCTTTTATTTCTCTTTTGCCTCAATCATCATCCATTCAAGTAATGTGAATTCATTGGTAATCTAGAGAAATTTCATATTGAGAAACATCAAGCTGTCAAAAGCAATATAGTAGCTATCTTCTCTCTCTAGAGAATAGTTGGTTGGTGGACACTTTTAGTTCAATGACTTCCAATTGTACTAGCATTACTAGTGGATATTGAGAGGTCCCTATGACAACAGTATAATTCTCTATTTTAAAAGGCACATGTCTTAAGAAGGGGAAGGATCCTGCCTTATGAGAAATTGAAGTCCCAAATTATTTCCATGCCTCATGATAGTGAATCCTCTAAGGGAAGGATCTAGTAGAGACCTCTTCACGTGACAAATTGAAGGTTCACTGTATTTTCATGCCTCTTGATGGTGAAAGAAAAAGAAATGAATAATAGCTCAAGTAGAAGATGTTCAGGAGACCCATATTGTGTCATTACTTATGAAGCTACACGTGAAAGACATGCGGCCTTTGTAGGCCCAATCTTCAAGCTCAAGTTCAGCAAGAAGGAGGTGCAATGCAATCGCAAAGAGTATCGTGACTAGATGGATGTGCTATTTGAGGAGTTGTGGTGAAGAAGATGATACGCTTGTTTAATGAAACAACTCAAGCTTGTGTGAGAGAGGATGATGCCCAACATTTAGAATCATGTCTATGGAAAATATTAGGACTGAACATTATCCCAACAATGAATTTAAAGCCTTCTTGAAGTTGCTTGGGCTAATATTCACTATTTTAAATTTGATAAATTCCCTTGAATACTAACAATATAGCTTTCACATAAAAGCTCTGAATGGATCCTTCCAAGTACTTAATCGATTAGCAAAATTCATCTATACCCATCTATAAGGTTATATTTTTTCCAATTCTAGCTAGTAAAAAACCTGTATATGAAGTTTAAGTATACTTCAGCCCATTCAATTCTTGAAAATTATAGCATGGGCTACTATTTGTCCCTCTATATTGGGCAATGGCTATACACTTTCATAGTTATGTTCCTAAAAGATTTACCCATTGAATTATACATCTTTAAGTATGTCTCCCCTTTATTTTGTACTCATCATGTCGTTGTTTCCTTTGTCCTTTGAAAGGATCCATCCCATATACTAGATAAGCAACCCATGAGATAAATGAATGTTGTTCTTAAGTCACATATGAAATAATTGGTTTCTATCCAGGTATGAATAATGCATGGGATGCTAGTTACGTTTTTTTAGTTTGGACAATAGTTGATACCAAATGACTTACAAATCTGAATGACTTCTTCTCTTTGTGCAGTTATTCAGTCCATTTATGCCTAATTCTAGCAATTATCATCTTGTGTTAAGTGGTCTGCTAAATATTAGTGCAATTGTCTACTATTTGTCTTTTCTTAGTTTGGACAACACTTTATACAAAATTGGCCTTTAAATCTAATTTAATTCTTCTCTTTATGCACTAATTCAATCTATTTATTCCTCATTCTATCAATTGTTGTATTGAGGTATATGATTCCTTCATCAATTGTTGTATATCAATTGAGAAATGCCACCAATGATATGCATTAGAATAGCTATTGTTTGAATTTGTTGTGAATCTAGGCTGAGTCTATAAGCAAGCAATCACTCGGCCAATCACATACTCATACAATTAAAGAAAGAAAACAAATGTTTGGAGTTGTTATCAAGAGCTTGGTTATGCCTTTGGCATTCCTACCTTGTTAGTGACAATGGTCATTGTGGTATTGCTTACTACATTGAGGTTGCACATGCTGATGCATTGAAAAATTCTACAAGCAAATAGTCATTCAGCTAGGCACATATTCATAGAAATTGGAAAAGACAAGAAATGTTGTCAGTTTTTATCAAGAGATGGTGGTTGATATGCCTTTGGCATGTATACCTTGTGAGTGAGTCATTGTGGTATTGCTTAATGCATTACCATTGCACATGCCGATGCATTGAAAAAAGTATATTTGCAAATGCTTATAGATGCATGGAATTACATGACTTGAGAGATATATACTTTTGATGGTTGGTTGTATTGATTGGTTGGTGAGTCATGACATCAATTTTATGGTTTGACTTTTGTTTTTGGTTGCATGTGGGGTGAGAATTCACAAGCTACATAGATTGTGGAAGACACTATTCAAAAATTTTAGACTTGCTTGCTTTGTTTGGACTTTTTTAATGAACTGGGGACCTCCACTCAATATCACTTTGTAGAGTCCAAAATTTGGTAACTTTGGAACACTACATGGGTTATCTCCACATAAATATGGTCAAATAAAGCTAAAACTTCCCAACTTTGTAAGTGGTGGCCTAATATAGGAGACCAAGACGGGTACCCATACATAAGGTTCAGAAGGCTACTCGTATAAATTGACTTTTCATCCTTTACTTCTTTGACCAAGAAGGCCATCTTCTTTTTCCTCTTATTTCTCACCCTTCCTCTCTTTTCCCCCTCTTTTCCACTCATTTTTTCATTCTCTTCCACTCGTCTTTTCCTTAATGCCGATCAGTTGGCTAAATTGCTAGAAATAATTAATGCTCAAGTAATTACTCAGTCAAAAGGGGTAGTGACAACAGTCGAAGACACTAACACTTTGGGTAAGGACATCAATTGGAAGGCACAGAAGGAGTTGGAGCAAAGATTGCAATGGAGTTAAAAGGAAAGGCTCCAGTAGTTGAAATGCATGAGTAATTCGAGCACTATGTTATCAAGCAAGGAATATCCTGGAGATCTAGCTCTAACAATGCAGAATATGGTGTGCCATAGGAAACTAGCGCAGAGCTAGCCTGGGCATGGGAAGTGTTCAAGAATATGCAAGACAATCTAACTTTTGCCAAGCTGATGCAAATAGCTCCATACTGTCATGACTTCTTTGCTCAACAAATTAAGGAATCCACTGAGCAACCCAAGGAAGTCCAAACCTTAGCCACCATGCTTGTTATTGATACACTAGTTGTGGACGAAGAAGTTCTAGTCATCACTATCAAGATTAAGAAGTTGATTATACCAGGTATGATAGTGGATGGTAGATCAGGAGTGAACATATTTCTGAAGAAATTTCTCAAAGCTGAATTTCAAGTTATATAAATAATCACCATTCTAATTGCATATGGCAGATGAATGACCAATTGATGCTAGGTGTATGCTACAAGAAGTGGTCATCTTGATAGGTGGCATTTCTAATACAATTAGTTTTATTGTGATTGCTATGGAGCATTATACCTTCCCCTCTCGCTGATTGCACTATCACCATTGCCACGGGGATAGTAAGTAGTGGAGACGGTATGCATGATTTTGAATTCCTTTTGGAGTTCTCGTATCACGTCATTGAGGAAATGTGTCCCTTGGTCACTAATAAGCTACAAAGGGCATCCATACCTGCATATGATATTTTCAAAGATGAACTTAGCAGTACTCCAAGCTGAGTTGTCTCTGAGTGCCTTAGCTTTTGCCCACTTAGTAGCATAGTCAACGGCAAACAATGATGTATCTATTCTAAGTGAATCTGGCTAGTCTAAAAGGACTAACAAAGTCCAAACCCCAATGCTAGAAAGCTTCCCACAGTCTAGTAGGTTGCAAGGGCATAGACTGATTAGCAAATAGTCATCTAGTGCATTGAGAAAACATCACATTGCATGCATTTAATTTGAGCATCCTTAAACAAGGTTTGCCACCACAAACCTATTTGCAAGACTTTTTGAGCAGTTGAATCCCCTCAAAAATGTCCTTCTGATGGGCCCAAGTGAGCTTCTTACAACACGATATCTCGCTCGTGTGGCAAAACCCATTGACGAAGAACTCCATTTGTACATTTTCAGTAGAGTTTTCCATCGATCAAGGTGTATTTCGAAGCCTTTAAGGCTAGTTGCATACGTTTTTGTCCCGAGGCATAGTTTTAGGAAATGTACCATTAGATAATAATCTAGAGCAACTCAGCATATTCACTGATCTCACAATAATCTATTGCAAATAGTTCAGCGTCTAGAAATTCCATATTAACTCCTTGTGTATCCTCGAGTGCTAGTAATCTGGATAAATAATCGGCTCCCACAAGGCTCTTGCCCAAATTATGAATAATTTTGAAGTTGAATTCTTGAAGCAGAACCATTCAACAAACAATTCATCATTGAATGATAGTCTTGCTATTAAGGTAAAGCAAGACTTGATGATCTACATAGAACACAAAATGATTTTCAAGCCAATAATGCCTTAGACTTTGCACAATAAATACCATTCCCAAAGCTTCTCGCTTGGTAGTGCTATAACATGACTCGGTAGATGTTATTATCAACTAGCATAATATGCAAGATAATCTAGCCAAACATTAGGCTGAGCGAAAATAATGCCTCCTATTCCCACTTTGGTTTCTTGGGAATAGGAGTAGCCATTGCTCGGTTCTTCAAATCATGGAGATCTATAGTTAACTTGGCATTCCAATCAAATTTAGCACCGTTCTTTGTCAGCTCATACAAAGGTGCTGCAATGCTGGCAAAGATATTCAAAAAATTTAGACTTTCTTGCTTTGTTTGAACTTTTTTAATGAATTGGTCACCTCCACTCAATATCACTTTGTAGAATCCAAAATTTGGTAACTTTGGCACACTACATGGGTTAACTCCACATAAATATGGTCAAATAAAGCTAAAACTTCCCAACGTTGTAAGTGGTGGCCTAATATAGGAGACCAAGAAGGCTACCCATATAGAAGGTTCAGAAGGCTACTCGTATAAATTGAGTTTTCATCCTTTGCTTATTTGACAAAGAAGGCCATCTTCTTTTTCCTCTTATTTCTCACCCTTCCTCTCTTTTTCCCCTCTTTTCCACTCATTTTTTCCTTCTCTTCTGTCTTTTTTCCTCCCTTCCCATCTTGTTTCCCCTCTCTTTTTGCATTCTTTTTGCATTTTTGCATTGTTTTCCATATTACATTCTTTTTGCATTTCTACCCTATTTCTGCATTCTTTCCTACATTTCCACATTCTTTTCCATTCTTTTCGCATTCTTTCCACATTTCCACATTCTTCACCGAGCATCGAGCACGGATAGTGGGAGTGGCAGTTGAGCATCATTTTGCAACAATGGGTGTAGATAAGTTCCGAAGTAGCAAGCTATAGGCGACTAGCAATGAGCGCACCGAGTGTGTGCTAAAATGGAAGGTGGTTCTTAGGTAAAAACTAAGTTATAAAAAGGGAGAAGAGGATAAGAGATCATTGCATTGGGTCCTCTCCCTCCAAAAGAGTTGATAGGTTAGGGAGTGTTCATTGCAAGTCGAGGCGACCTGGTTGTACAGAGTGATTCTGATTGAACAAATGAACAATGATCTCTCTCTTCTTGGTTTTCACTTATTGTGTACTTCACTTTGTGTTAAGTGTGGATAACAACTTGGTATTCTCCCATCATCACATGGTTCTTTCCCATTGGCTAATACCAACCTCCAAGTGTTAATTGTTGGCACATATTCTGCACCCGAGTACCCCTACCTTAGGATTGCAAGAGCAAACTCTTCACAAAGCACAACACCAAGCTAACCTGAGCGTCCTATTATTTGTTGAGCACAGACATTGTATTATTTTCTTACAGGCTCGTCCTCACGGGTAATAGCCTCAATATATGTATCTCCTATCTCATGATCATCCTCCTCTCTCGTATCACGGTCATCATCACCTCCATGGCCATGATCATCCTCCATATGATGCATATTAGTAAATTTACTATACATCACTTTGGAATGTGGCGTAATAGGTATGACATGCCACCACCTATTATTATCCACCATTGGTTGATAGACAACCTAATTCAAACATAAATACAATCATGTTATTTTCCTTGCATCGAAGGTATCAAATATTTTAACGTGAGTATTTTGATATGTGTGTACAATACCTGTTCACATTGTTGTGGTAGTACTAGTGTGTCCTTCTGACTTTGCCAAAACTTTGTGGAGTCAATAGTTACAAAGCCACTTGCATGGCGTTTGATTGTTGCATTAGGGCCTCTTTCCACCACGTCCTTAAACCACTTTACATCCAAAGCATACACAAAGAAGCGTTGGAAGTCAAGCTTAATAATATCTTGGATTATGCCACAATAATCATCCATGGCTCCATTGGCTCCTTCAAAGCTAGCAATGATGCCACAATCTTGTGTGTTTCTCTTATCATCAATCCATTGTGTTCGAAAATTCTTGCCCTCACACCATATAGCATTGAACATAGGACACTACACCAAGACAAAATCAATTAAATAAGCAATCGAAATTGTTGAAAGCTCCTAACTTATGCATAACATTCTATATACTGACCTTACTCATGCATCCCCTAGCATACTTCCATTCCTCCATTGTGATATGCATCCACTCATCTCTCTCTGCTCTCTCCATTTTGTCAAGTAGCCAATCGACATGAATATCCATTGGAAGTGCTCTTAGATGCTGAGGGTATGACACACGAGATTCGTGGTGTGTATGAAAGAGGGCCCTTTCTCCTTGTCTTCTTGCCTTTGCATCCTCGTATCTTGTCACCCATCTTTTTATCACATCACTATTAAGCATGCAATAGAGGTTCATATTATTACGCAACTCCGTGTCTATTACTTTGCTATGTCCTTTCCCTTGAGGCACAATAGAGGTCATCCTTAGGTCTTCATCATCTCTCCATAGTCGTGGGAGATATCTATCTACATCAACAAGAAACTCAGAAATATATACATGTGACTCTTATACCAACCAACCCTCGGCCATGCTACCTTCGAGTCTTGCATTTTGTCTCATGAAACCCTTCAAGATCTTCATGAAGCGCTCAAGGAAGAACAACCATCGTGCATGTATAGTACCACATATAGCAATCTCATCCACCAAATGCACTATGAGATGTAGTTGGCTTGTGAGAATAGAACGTGGAAATGTCTCCTCCACTAAACAAACCAACTCCACTAACATAACTCGAGCATTCTCAAGCATGGTGGGATCTATTTCCTTTGAGCTCACATACCTAAAAGGGAAAAGCATGTCATATTAACAATATGAACACCTTGCATGGAGCATTGATACGTATCTTGTAAAGTACCTCACAAGCTCACCCATCTTGTAAATACAATCCTTCACGTCTTTTGATGCACTATGAGAAATTCTAGTAGGTAGTATGAACTAAACACACGAGGAATGGTTTATTAGTTGCTTCTAATTCACTCACAAATTTGGAAGGAAAAAGATATTATGCACATAAAATACTTACTTGGAGCATCTTGTGCCAATCATGAGATTTCAAGCCATATAATTGCTCTACACCTCTTTTCTTGCTCTTTGTAAAGGCCCCCTTCAAACAACTCATGCATCTAGTGGGAGTACGAATTGTAGTGATAGCTCGCTTCACCACCACCATCTCTAGCTTTGATAATGTCCACGGTGCATGAGGTTCAAAGACACATCCATTTGGCCTCTCTTGTGGCCAAGCTTCATGCATCCTCCCTATGGAGCGTAGATCCTCCCTTATGCCCGCGGAATCTGGTATCCCATTCAAAAGTTCCCAAATGGTAGATGCCACATTCTTGAATATATGCATGGGATCAAGCAGGTTATTGATCTTGACGTGGGACCAATATGGTCAACAATAAAAGATGGATTATCTAAACAAAAGCTAGTGTTAGCGAGCAATCTTTATTTCCATTCAATATAGCACATGATAGTTACAAACCCTTACCAGCTCATGCCAAGTGGTGGAGGAGTCATGGATCCATCCCAAATTCTCATCCAATCTCCTACAGTGAGTGACTGTGGGGGGACTTCATTCCAAGGGGCGACATATCTAGGATGATCAGGTGGAAGAAATCGATGGTGATTCTCATAGATGACCCTATTCAATGCATTTGCCTGTGAGGCAACTAGCGAAGGACTAGAAACAGGACATGCATGGTAACCCGATGTAGTGAGACTTGAACAATAGACACAATTAAGAGTTCAAGGTGGGTTTAGGGTGCCGCATCGATTGCCTACTCGTAATTAAAAGTGCAATGCTTACTTGAACGCTCGCCATAGCCTAGGAAGTCATGCATCACCCACATCAAGACTGCTTTGTTGTTGAAGTCTTGTGATGAGGGAGGCTTTCTCACATCATGTACCTCGATACCTCTCCAAAGTATCTCTAGCTCATTAATCAGAGGCTCCAAATAAGCATAGAATTTTTGAATTTATGTTTCCCTAGAATTAGAAGGGATAACATAACATGTCCTTTCTTAATCGCCATAGAGGGTGGAAGATTATAATTCACCCATATCACTAGCCATACACTGTAAGAGGTGCTTTTGAGACCAAATTGTTCACACCATCCATACCCAATCCAATTCTCAAGCTCCTAGGTTCTTCCTTGAAGCTTGGCCATGTGTCTTCAATATGCTTCCACACAGGAGTGTCTGCACGAGTTCTCCACTTGCCATGGGTGGATTGATGGGAGGAATTCCATGACATGAGCTCTGCAATGGATTTGCACTTGAACATATGTTGGATGCGAGAGATTATGGGAAAATGTCACAGAACCTTACGAGGCACATCCAAAGTTTTGAGATCTGCTCTATATCTTCCCTCTCCACAAGTAGGAAGTAGGACACTCTCTTGCATCCTTATGTGTCCACGAAACAAGATGCAATAGTTGATGCATGCATGGATGCGGTTGCAATATAATCCTCCAAGAGAGGTCACATGTTGCCTTGCCATATCTCTTGAGGTCAATAATTAATTCTCCCTTGGAAGCATTTTACACAATAGCCTGCACGTGAAGACCATAAATGAGAAAAAGCATTCGAGTAATTGACCCACTAGCATAATTCACCATGTTTGCAAAATAGAGTTTAAAGCTTACTTGAGTAATGCATTCAAACTTGCATTGCTCGGAGAATGCATTGCAGAGTTTACTCCATGCTATCCATCAATAGTTGCATCAAAGAATAAATGGAATAGAAGGCTATATAAAACTTGATAAAGAATTGTGTTATGTTCATGCCTGCACTATGTTCTGTCATGCCTTTCATGAGAGAGAGAGAGAGAGAGAGAGAGAGAGAGGACTTAGGACTTATGTTTTATGATCTCATGTGCAGTTTAACATCAATTACAATGGCAAGGATGAAGGCTATTGTCAAGAAGATGGACAGGGGTCCACCCATATAAAAATTGGCAACATCTAGAGGATAGGATTCACATCCAAGAAAAGGAAATCCAATGCATCTTCTCCAACAAGCAAAAAATAGAAGATTTACACAAAAAGTGAGTGATTTAATGGAGATAAGAAGGGCCCAAAAAGCCATGGGACCGTGTATTCCCAAGGCTCCTTTTCAAAGGCTTGTTAGGCAAGTTTGTGATGATATGAACTTTGTGGGCCTCGGATTCCGGTGGTAGAGAACAGTTGTTTGGGCATTGCAGGTTGCTACCGAGGACCTTTTCATAGAGTTTTTTTAGGATACATTTCTTCTTGCAACCCACAATCATAGGGTCACAACAACACAAAGCAACTATAGATGTGCTTGATAGATGCGCAAAATAGAAAGCACGTCTATAGGCACTACTGGAATAGCAAAAATATGACCGCATCTAATAGCGCATCTATTAGCACGTCTATTTGCACATCTATTAGTGCATCTATTAGTGCATCTGCACTATGACTTGGATGCAAATTTAGACGCAAAACAGAAAATACAAAAAGTGGAATTTTGGTGTAGGCTGATAAATGTACATCACTACTTTCCTAACATTGCCCATGGTTACCAAAGCACGCAATTTTAACAAAAATATCAATGTTTGTTGGCAAACTCACATATACAAAAATAAAGTGAGGTGAGGAGAATGAGACAATATGTAAAATATTTTCGTGAATATCAATGATGGGCTACGGTTCAATGTCATCCTCAATGAGATCAACCCTTGCCAAAATATCTACTTCAAAATCCAAACCAGTGTTGAGACCTACAAATACATTCAACCCACTACTACTTGTGCTACTCATGTGCTCATTGAAATCAGCATCACCAATATCACTAGCCATACACTGTAAGAGGTGCTTTTGAGACCAAATGGGTTCACACCGTCCATACACAATCCAAGTCTCAAGATCCTAGATTCTTCCTTGAAGCTTGGCCATGTGTCTTCAATATGCTTCCACATAGGAGTGTCTGTGGGAGTTCTCCACTTGCCATCGGTTGATTGATGGGAGGAATGCCATGACATGAGCTCTGCAATGGATTTTCACTTGAAGACCGTATTAGATAATTCGGGAAAAACCCAATTCCCAGAATGGCAGTTTTGGAAGAAATTGTAGCTCCCCTCAATGAAAAAACAGGAGAAATATGTGAAAATAGACTAGAAAGCCATTCATGAAGTGTGAAATATCAACTACATTCTCAAATAATAAATAGAATATCAGTGTCTAAACTACGTTATCATCAACAAAATAATAAACTTTGAAACCCATTTGAGTTAGATTCATCTCGTGAGCCATAGTGATGTTCAAAAACACCTTCATAATTCTGGAATTTCCATTGATATTGAGACAAGGATGATAATATTCTACTGAGAGAGTTGATGCCGTACTTACTACAACTTGATGAGACTAGAGATGTGCGCAGCATGATTGAGACAAATCGGTATGGACAATTACCTGTGATGGAGGGGCATAAGGATTTCAACCTTGTCTAGAAAGTAATTGATGAATGGAGGGAGGAAAATCATGCATGGTCAAGAATGGAATATAAAACAAGAAATCTTCCTCTTGCAGATCAACTAAGAGAGAGGGATATAGGTGGTAGGGCAACCCATGGTGGTGATGGCCAGGTGCCTAAACTCAATGCATCCCAAATAAGACTTTTAAGGAACGCTCCGCAACTCTCTAGCATGAATGCTATGCAAGTTTCTCAATTGGCTATAGACCTAGGGTACAAAGGTCGCTATATCAAGAAATACATTGCTAAGGGCTACATAACCCGACTATAGAATGCGTATTTTTCATGAAGGTACATATGTCAAAGTGTTTTTTTATTTTATCTCAATATATATAACTGTTGTTGTAGCTAATTGAATTTTTCTTTTGTGATGTAGATAGATATACGTTCAAATCAAGCTTGAGTAGGTACATACCAGAACGAGATCCATTTGGACCACCAAAGTTACCTGTCCCCATCAACGAAGTGTTCTGGATAAAAAATGTGGCTTTCGAGGTGCATGAGTCAACCATTACAGGAGCTGGCTTGGGCTTGTTTGTGCATGGCTCCATCAAGAGAGGGACTACTATTCTCCATTATGGAGGTGACAAGTACTCCTACAGAGACTGGAAGGAATTATGTAGAGTTCATCCAAGGCTAAAGAAGTACTCGATCCAAGAGGACCCTACTGTCCCTATGAACGATATGGTGCATATTGTTGGTGATGTTCAATATGGCAATGTGGCAGGATTTATTAACAGCAATAGAAATACCAATGTAAAGCCAAATGTTTGTTATGTATTTTCCCCTGATGTTCCACCTTGGTATGACCCCATGATGAACATAGATATTGCAGAATATGGTCACATTTGTATTGAATCCATAGATGATATACATGCAGGAGAGGAGCTATTTGCAGACTATGAGTTTTGAATAACAACATTGTATATCTTTATACAATCATTACTTATGGGAATTACTACTTTCTTGCCAACTATGTAAATTGGTGCGTAATTGTTGTGTGTGAATAATATGCAAACATGTTCATAACTACAGTGTCTCTCGTGCCATTCTTTCCGGTGCCATTCTCTTTGGGGCTAGAAATTGAGAGTTTCTTTGGAATCATGATTTATTTCATGGATTTCAATGGTGTATCAACAAGTTGTTATGTTTCCATCCTAAAGTGTACTTTTTTACTTTGCAATGAGTAATCAACATGACATGTAAAGTTATCATTTTACAATAAAAATAGTCAGTCCAAACATTGAAAGTGCACAATAAATGATTGTCATTGCCACCTAAATTACATCAAATGCTTGTCATTGCCCATTGATTTTCCATCAACTACATATCTTGCATTCATTCTCCTCAACTACATATCTTGATTTTCCATCAACTGCATATCTTACTAAGTTAAAGAGCCTGTGCATTTTCATTGCAATACTCATGGTTATTAATTACACTCTACATTAATTACTAACAAAGAAAGGGAGGCTCTCATTTGCATAATTTTGTAGCTTTCCTACCATATCAAGTACGTTATGCTCCATCGCAGTTGACCAGATACCTACATTAAATCTTTGTAGCAAGATTTTAAGAAATTCTATGCACCCAGGACGAACAACCATATAACTATTTTTGCCATGCATAATAGACGGATGTATTGGAGACTTGAATAGGCAGCGACTTAATAACAGGCCATTCAAGTCTAATATGATTGTTAATCGTGGCATATCCAAAGAAATTGTATGTGGATATAGATCCAAATTCTCCTTGAAGTTGCTGGCTTCTGACTCATCCAAATTGTCAGGTGCTATGATTTCATGCATGTTTACAACAACAATAAGATTATCTAGTTTTGTCCCCAATGTTGAGACAGTACGTTCATCCATGTTCTCTTCTAAGAGTATAGGATTCGTGATATTCCTTGCAATTTTCTCCATTTTTGGGGTTATGTTTTCTTCTATACCTCCTGCATCCATCGCGTAATTGATAGTCCCCATAACTGGTGGTATGTTGTCCTCTACATTTGATGTCTCCACATCCTTCCATGCATCATTGGTCCCTGTGGAAGTTGAGGAATATATAAATATTTTGATTCTTTAGAGTGTATTCAACAATGTCGAAGCACAAAAGCATATGAAACTAATAAATAACAATAAAGTATGAACATTATCCATTGTCGTTCACTGATTCCATTGTTTTTTTGGGGAATGGCAAAAGTGCCAATCTCTCTAAAGGTCAATTGAGAATGCAAATAGTGCAACCTTTCTCTCTGAACTCATAGAGAGAATGGCAATAGTGCCATTCTTCTCTTGGTGTGGTGCTAGTGCCATTTTACATATAAGGTTATGGAGAATGCCACTAGTGCCTTTCTCTATACCCTCATTGGGAGGAGAGAATACTACTAGTGCCTCCCCCATGTCCCAAAAGAAATGTACAATGCATGATATGAAAGCATAGATACTGTATTACTTTGGTCCAATAGATTTGTAGAAAGCACCCAAATCAAAACTTTGGTAGCATAGTTAATATTATACAATTTTTAATCTCTGTAATGCTTTCAACTAACATAGATTCAAGAAAGGAACATAACAGTATTACCATTTCTACATAACCACAAAGAGAGAATGGCACTAGTGCCATTCTCCATATGAGGTCACATACAATGTTAATAGTACCTCTTACGTATAACCCGACATAGGGAGAATGACACTAGTACCATTCCCCATGTCATTATGTCACACAATTTTATCATACCTAATGTTTAATATCTTTAATATGATGAGAGTATGTGCAATCGAGAAAATCCATAAAAGTCATATTATTTTGAAACTGAATACACAAGGCATAAATGAGTAGCTAAAGACCTTGCTCCAAATCTTCCAATGTAATCTTTGGGATAGCTTCAAGATCTGCTTCAGTTAAAGGTCGCAAGTCTTCAATGTGATGCTCACCCTCTTTAATTCCTTCATCGATAGGTGAATCAGCTCTATGTGTCTCAAGAGGCCTCTCAATGCTAGACCAAATCTTAATATGGGGATTATTTGATGCATGTGCCACACACATAGCCTCGACCTCTGTCGCCTGTTGGGATGTCTTCACCAGCGAGATCACTTTTCTTTTGCTTGACAATGCTTTTAATGCCACACATCCATTAGTAAAGAAGTCAACAACAACTTCATGTTCCCTACTACAATAGCACCTGATGCACTCCTTGATGATGCCATGCTTCACAACCGCCTCTTTTCCATACTCATCGCCCTCATCAGAATAAAGAATATTGTCCTCAATTATTGTGTATGGCCTTGTGATTTCTAACATGTGCTCAAATCCATCAAACCCATCATGTGAGCTGACAAATGACAAAAAACAAAAGGTCTCAGACAAACCCTTTTGTGCACTATCCGATTCATGGATAACACCCACAAACCTTCTATGCCAAAATCGAGCCTCTATCATTGCTTCCATGAGATTTACCATCTCTGTCATTGTCATAAATGATAGCAATACATACTGTGACGGAGTGGCAACGGTCTCCATCAAGCCACAGAGCAACTTCTTGAAGGCAGCCTTATCCCAACACATGCCTTTGGCAGATCCCTCTGAGGTGTCAAGCACACACAAGCTGATTGGAAGTTGTCCCTTGGAGTGACGTGTTAGAAAGCTCTCCCCCTCCATCTCCATGTTCACTTGAATAATTGTCCAAGGAAAACAAGATTGCGATGTAGACTTGTTACCCTCTATTGAACTAATCACCCAATCAACATAGATTGACGCGGCTTTTGGGAAATCAGGTGTGGACTTGCCAACTTGCAGCTTCTCTTTGACCCATGACTCACATGAACCCTTGAAGCTCTGATAAACAATTGAATCAATTTTGAAGTAAGTTGCAAGGGCATCCCATGTTTGATATTGGGGCGAAGGGTGACGTGAGTTGAACTCCTTGATGAGCGCTTCTTTCAGGGCTCTATCATGCTTAACCTCCATTGCCCGTTGAGACATTTCAATGGAGTCCTTGTCTTTGCTTGACTTGACCAAGACTATTTCTTTAGACTCAATCTCTGCTTGAAGTGCACGTAAATCTTCGTCTTCCAATCCTAGCAGACACCTCATATATGTTATTGTGGGATTTCGACCCTCAAGATCACCCTGCTTCACCAATGTCAAAATCCTAATCCATTGTTCGTAGATGTCATCATCGTATGTGACCATGTGTGTGTCCTTGGTAGCAAAGTTTGCGCCCATCGATACGCTTGTAACTCCTACAAAATTCTGTATAAAAAAATCAAAATCATCTTAGACATTCTTCTAATCCAAATCATGTAATAGAGATAATAATGACACTAGTGCGATTCTCCCATTACCATGTCAAAAGCATGACTTGGTAACTAGAAGAATGGCACTAGTGCCATTCTCACATCAGGGAATTGACACTACTATCATTTCTTTTACAAAGCCATAAACATTCTTGAAATAAAAAATGCATACAAAACAAAGTTTATTACTTACATCCCAACTTTGTCGATCTTTATGCCCTTTGACAAGGCCTTGGGCTGGTTTCTTTGGTCGTCCGAATGCAATCCACTGTGCCCTTAGGTGTTGTAAGATATCGATATATGGTTGATTTTTCAAAACGGTCTGTGCCTCCATGTTGGCCATTGATGATATCTTACAACTTGCTTCAACCGGTGCATTGACAACAATTCTTGCCTTCCTCCGTGTATAGAAACCTTTCGTTGATTGAAGGCTTCTCCATGTGCTTTAGTTATAAATATCCTTGCAGCATAAATTGAATGCTGCCCTGCGAGAATCCAATAATTATACTCCTTTAACTTTCCACCTTTATCTCTTCCTTGCACATCGGAGTATTTGTGCCTATGTGGTAAGGCATAAGATATGCACATGTTGCAGGAGGTTGTGCATTCATTGCAAAACTCTTGACCAAGTCACTGACATAGCTGAGGGTCAGCGTCCTGTACACATATTGGCTTGGTGCTCTAAAGCAATTCATCACTGGGATCAACACCTCAAACTCCAAACCAAATGGGAAGTACTCTACGTACTCCATCAAGCCTGTCATACTTGTGTCCTTCCTTTCCAATTTCTTTTGTAGTGCCTTAAAGTCAACATCTGGTTGGATTTTCTTATACAGGATGATAGTTGCTTCAGATGATTTCTCACCATGTCCTATTATATGTGTCTCACCACTCCCCGTTGCATCACCTCCACTTCCAATTCCATCAGTGACTATTCCCGTACCTCCCTGTTTTCCTCCTAAAGTTGTCTCTTTGTCTTTAGCATCCAGTTTATCCCCAATGCTTGTTTTTCCATCTGACCTTATTTCCCTCTCACCTATTGTTTCCTCCTCACCGGTCTCTCTAGCCTTCTCTTTCAATCTGTTCTGAGACACTTGAGAGCTTGATCCAACAACATCACTTTTCTTGGTTCTTTTCAAAACTTTTCTACTCTTTTTTAAATCTTGCTTTATAACTTTTGTTACCAAATCAAAGCTTTCTAATATCTGTTGGTTGGTATAATTTTCTGGCTCATTAATCCAACCCCTAGATATCATCGTGTCCTCCCCAGTAGCATTCATCCTCGCATGATCAAAACAAGCAGGATCCAATTGATACACATTGCCTCCCAATGTATGAATTTGGAGACAAGGAACGTTGTCTTTCTCGGTATCCTCCATCTCTTGAACTTGTCCAACATCTTCAAAAGTTTTTCCTTGGATGTTCACAAAACAATGCACTTTATGAAGTTTTTGGAGTTCGTTATTGTATATATCCAAAAACCATCCTCTTCCAGAACTAACTCCATCATAAACTGACACCTCTCGAACCTTTCGCTTTCCCTTGCTAGCCATTCTTGCAATGTTCTGTTAACAAAAGAACCAAGGACACAAAGAAATGTATAATAGAAAATCATAACTGTAGTAGGAAATATTACAACCACAATGCAACTTCTATTAACAAAATAACCAAGGCGAAGCAACTTATATATGCATTATGAAAAACTATACCAACACAGCAAGCAAATATACACAATATCAATCTCCACATAGATTGACACAATTCCATATAATCTCTACACAGCGGAGACAGTGATCACTACATAGAAGAATGCACATGTGAGTTTAGCATTCCTTGTGCATGTTTTCAGGTCATGGTATGAGATTGGCACCACTGCCATTCTCCACTGGTGACATTCTCCACAGAGATTGACACAGGCTTCTCAATGCCATTTCTTAAGGCCTAATAAGAGATTGGCACCACTGCCATTCTCCACTTGTACAGATGTTTACCCTACTATTCTAGGAGGGGTATTTCAATGATCATAGGAGAGTGGTGTCTGATTCCGATCCACATGTGAGCGGAGACAGTGATCACTACATAGAAGAATGCACATGTGAGTTTAGGCTTCTCAATGCCATTTCTTAGGGCCAGCATGAGTTTGGCATCACTGCCATTCTCCGCTAGTAAATATCTAGCCAAACTAAACCTATAGATTGAAATTCCATATGAACTCTACACAACGGAGACAGTGATCATTACATAGAAGAATGCACATGTGAGATTGGCACCACTGCCATTCTCCGCTAGTAGAAGTCTAGACAGACTCCACTTGTAGAAGAATCCATATGTGACTCTGATGATCTCAGAGATTGACACAATTTTATATGGTCTCTACACAGCAGAGACAGTGATCACTACATAGAAGAATACACATGTGAGTTTAGGATTCCTTGTGCATGTTTTCAGGTCATGGTATGAGATTGGCAACACTGCCATTCTCCACTGGTGGCATTCTCCACAGAGATTGACACAATTCCATATGATCTCTGCACAGCGGAGACAAAAATCACTACATAGAATAATGCACATCTGAGTTTAGGCTTCTCAATGCCATTTCTTAGGGCCTAGTAAGAGATTGGCACCACTGCCATTCTTCACTTGTACAAATGTCTACCCTACTATTCTAGGAGGGGCATTCCAGTGATCATAGGAGAGTGGTGTCCTATTCCATTCCACATGTGAGTTTGATGAACTCAGAGATTGACACAATTCCATATGATCTCTACACAGCGGAGACAGTGATCACTCTATAGAAGAATGCACATGAGAGTATAGGATTCCTTGTGCATGTTTGCAGGTCATGGTATGAGATTGGCACCACTGCCATTCTCCACTGGTGGCATTCTCCACGGACATTGACACAATTCCATATGATCTCTGCACAGCGGAGACAGTGATCACTACATAGAAGAATGCACATGTGAGTTTAGGCTTCTCAATGCCATTTCTTAGGGCCTAACAAGAGATTGGCACCACTGCCATTCTCCACTTGTACAAATGTCTACCCTACTATTCTAGGAGGTGCATTCCAGTGATCATAGGAGAGTGGTGTCCTATTCCATTCCACATGTGAGTTTGATGAACTCAGAGATTGCCACAATTCAATATGATCTCTACACAGCGGAGACAGTGATCGCTCCATAGAAGAATGCACATGTGAGTATAGGATTCCTTGTGCATGTTTGCAGGTCATGGTATGAGATTGGCACCACTGCCATTCTCCACTGGTGGCATTCTCCACAGCGGAGACAGTGATCACTACATAGAAGAATGCACATGTGAGTTTAGCATTCCTTGTGCATGTTTTCAGGTCATGGTATGAGATTGGCACCACTGCCGTTCTCCACTGGTGGCATTCTCCACAGAGATTGACACGGGCTTCTGAATGCCATTTCTTAAGGCCTAATAAGAGATTGGCACCACTGCCATTCTCCACTTGTACAGATATTTACCCTACTATTCTAGGAGGGGTATTCCAATGATCATGGGGTCTGATTCCGATCCACATGTGAGCAGAGAGAGTGATCACTACATAGAAGAATGCACATGTGAGTTTAGGCTTCTCAATGCCATTTCTTAGGGCCAACATGAGTTTGGCATCACTGCCATTCTCCGCTAGTGAATATCTAGCCAAACTAAGCCTATAGATTGAAATTCCATATGAACTCTACACAGCGGAGACAGTGATCACTACATAGAAGAATGCACATGTGAGACTGGCACCACTGCCATTCTCCGCTAGTAGTAGTCTAGACAGACTACACTTGTAGAAGAATCCACATGTGACTCTGATGATCTCAGAGATTGACACAATTCCATATAGTCTCTACACAGTGGAGACAGTGATCACTACACAAAAGAATGCACATGTGAGTTTAGGATTCCTTGTGCATGTTTTCAGGTCATGGTATGAGATTGGCAACACTGCCATTCTCCACAGAGATTGACACAATTCCATATGATCTCTGCACAGCGGAGACAAAAATCACTACATAGAAGAATGCACATCTGAGTTTAGGCTTCTCAATGCCATTTCTTAGGGCCTAGTAAGAGATTGGCACCACTGCCATTCTTCACTTGTACAAATGTCTACCCTACTATTCTAGGAGGGGCATTCGAGTGATCATAGGAGAGTGGTGTCCTATTCCATTCCACATGTGAGTTTGATGAACTCAGAGATTGACACAATTCCATATGATCTCTATACAGCGGAGACAGTGATCACTCCATAGAAGAATGCACATGTGAGTATAGGATTCCTTGTGCATGTTTGCAGGTCATGGTATGAGATTGCCACCACTGCCATTCTCCACTGGTGGCATTCTCCACAGCGGAGACAGTGATCACTACATAGAAGAATGCACATGTGAGTTTAGCATTCCTTGTGCCTGTTTTCAGGTCATGGTATGAGATTGGCACCACTGCCATTCTCCGCTAGTAGAAGTCTAGACAGACTTCACTTGTAGAAGAATCCATATGTGACTCTGATGATCTCAGAGATTGACACAATTCCATATGGTCTCTACACAGCGGAGACAGTGATCACTACATAGAAGAATACACATGTGAGTTTAGGATTCCTTGTGCATGTTTTCAGGTCGTGGTATGAGATTGGCAACACTACCATTCTCCACTGGTGGCATTCTCCACAGAGATTGACACAATTCCATATGATCTCTGCACAGCAGAGACAAAAATCACTACATAGAAGAATGTACATCTGAGTTTAGGCTTCTCAATGCCATTTCTTAGGGCCTAGTAAGAGATTGGCACCACTGCCATTCTTCACTTGTACAAATGTCTACCCTACTATTCTAGGAGGGGCATTCCAGTGATCATAGGAGAGTGGTGTCCTATTCCATTCCACATGTGAGTTTGATGAACTCAAAGATTGACACAATTCCATATGATCTCTACATAGCGGAGACAGTGATCACTCCATAGAAGAATGCACATGTGAGTATAGGATTCCTTGTGCATGTTTGCAGGTGCATGTTTGCAGGTCATGGTATGAGATTGGCACCACTACCATTCTCCACTGGTGGCATTCTCCACAGCGGAGACAGTGATCACTACATAGAAGAATGCACATGTGAGTTTAGCATTCCTTGTGCATGTTTTCAGGTCATGGTATGAGATTGGCACCACTGCCATTCTCCACTGGTGGCATTCTCCACAGAGATTGACACAGGCTTCTCAATGCCATTTCTTAAGGCCTAATAAGAGATTGGCACCACTACCATTCTCCACTTGTACAGATGTTTACCCTACTATTCTAGGAGGGGTATTCCAATGATCATAGGAGAGTGGTGTCTGATTCCGATCCACATGTGAGCAGAGACAGTGATCACTACATAGAAGAATGCACATGTGAGTTTAGGCTTGTCAATGCCATTTCTTAGGGCCAGCATGAGTTTGGCATCACTGCCATTCTCCGCTAGTGAATATCTAGCCAAACTAAACCTATAGATTGAAATTCCATATGAACTCCACAGCGGAGACAGTGATCACTACATAGAAGAATGCACATGTTATATTGGCACCACTGCCATTCTCCACTAGTAGTAGTCTAGACAGACTCCACTTGTAGAAGAATCCACATGTGACTCTGATGATCTCAGAGATTGACACAATTCCATATGGTCTCTACACAGCGGAGACAGTGATAACTACACAAAAGAATGCACATGTCAGTTTAGGATTCCTTGTGCATGTTTTCAGGTCATGGTATGAGATTGGCAACACTGCCATTCTCCACAGAGATTGACACAATTCCATATGATCTCTCCATAGTGGAGACAAAAATCAATGCCACTTCTTAGGGCCTAACAAGAGATTGGCACCATTGCCATTCTCCACTTGTACAAATGTCTACCCTACTATTCTAGGAGGGGCATTCCAGTGATCATAGGAGAGTGGTGTCCTGTTCCATTCCACATGTGAGTTTGATGAACTCAGAGATTGACACAATTCCATATGATCTCTACACAGCGGAGACAGTGATCACTCCATAGAAGAATGCACATGTGAGTTTAGGATTCCTTGTGCATGTTTTCAGGTCATGTTATGAGATTGGCACCACTGGTGGCATTCTCCACAGAGATTGACACAATTCCATATGATCTCTGCACAGCGGAGACAAAAATCACTACATAGAAGAATGCACATCTGAGTTTAGGCTTCTCAATGCCATTTCTTAGGGAATATATCTTTTTTATGTAGCAATACATAGAATAGAATATATGTAATATGGGCCTTTTGTGCCTTTTTCTTTGTGTGCCATTCTCCCATTGCAATGTAAATTTCGGTTTTGAAATACAATTTCAAACAGAATAATTTGAATTTGAATTTAAATTTAATATTGGAGAGAATGGCATACGTGCCACTCTATATATCCAAATTCAAAAGGGAACAATGGCGGGAAGAGCACTGGTGCCACTCTCACGGACTTCTTATGAGGTCTTGGAGAATGGCACTGGTGCCATTCTCCATTTAAAATTAGAAATTCAATCTCTAAATTTGCCATTCAATCATGAAAATCAAAATTGAGATTGAAGTTTAAATTTAAAAACTAGAATTCAGGTTTTGAAATACAATTTCAAAAGAATAATTTCAATTTGAAATACAAATTGAAATTAAAATTATCAATATGAATTTGAATTTAAATTTAATATTGGAGAGAATGGCATAAGTGTTACTCTATATATCCAAAATTCAAAAGGGCACAATGGCGGGAAGACCTATATTTCAAAATTTGAATTATTTAGTAGTTTCAAATCAAGACCTTTTCTCTCATTTCAATTGATGCCTTTCCCTCATTCACTTTCTATTCATTCCAAAGCGGATTGGAGAGGAGTCTCAGAGTCTGAGAGTTTTACTCACCATAGCTCGCACAGAGATTCTTGAGGCAAGGCTGAACTCCACCAGAGCTGCGAAGTTGATGGAGCTGGAAGCAAACAACACAACTGACGCTCAATCAGTTCGGTAGCTTCCTCTCTAATTCACGGATTTTTTGCTTTGAATTCGCCATAGCCAATTCCTATATTTTATTAAGCTTTCCATAGTTAAATTCGAGCAAAGCGTACGTACGAAAGCTTACGAAAGTTAAAGTTTTGAAAGCTTTTGTTAATCATCTCAGAAAGCTTAAGTTTTGAAAGCTTACCGTACGTTTAGATCTTTGGAAGTGCGAATCCCTTCATTCTTTGGAAAAGCGAATCCTTCATGCTTCCATTCTTTGGAAAAGCGAATCCTTCAGAGATTTTTGGAAGTGCGAAATCCTTCAAAAAGCAAAGAGAGTGAATAACAGCGAGCCGTGCTTCGTTGGAAGACAATCCCTTCAATCTTTGGAAAAGCAAAGAGTAGAGAGGCTTGCTAAAGAGTGAGTAGGTGAACGATAGGCAGTGAGTCGAGCGGCGAGCATAGGAGCGATAGGAGTTTGAGTAGAACGACGATAGGCGGCAAGTGATGAGCGATAGGATTTTGAGTAGATGATGAGAGTGGGGTTTAGTAGATTAGCGATAAGAGTATCTTCTAAAGCTAGAGGCGAGCGGACGAAGGCAAGAAGAAAAGAGAGGGCGAGTCGAGCGGACGAAGCTAGAGATGAAAGAAAAGAGAGGGCGAGTCGAGCAGACGAAGCTAGAGAAGAAAAGCGAGGGCGAGTCGAGCGGCCAGCAGAAAAGGCAAAAGACAAAGCTAAAGTTAGGAATTCGGAAAAGCGAAGGGAGGAAAGTCGTGCAAAAGTACAAACGAGATAACGATGGGATCGAAAGCAGCACAGCATGCGAGGCAATCAACCTAGGGCAACGAGATGATGGTACTAGGGTTTTTTAATTTTTTACCTTCGTTAGTTTAACCTTTTGCATTTAGTTTAAAAAAACGTTTAATAAACCACACAAGGCTCTAGAAGCCTCTTGTAATAGGCTTTACAAGAACTACAGTCTTTTCAAGAGCATAAGAATATTAATTGTGGCTTTAATGAATGCTTAGTTAAAAGAAAGTGTTAATAAATTGTATGTAAGCTATCTACTAAAAAAGTAGACGAAGATGGAGAGGATCAGCATTTGATTGTGCCAACCAAAAATCTATTTTTGGTCAATGCCATCCCATTCTGCAAGATATTATAGGGAACGAAAACCTTACATATAAATTCTTTACGAATTATGTTAATTTAGAGAATGGAAACATACACACACACACCATCGACACGGACGTGCATGGATGCACACATGTAAACATATATACACACCCAAGCACACACACACACCTATGTGCATGTGCGTGGAACACACACACGCACACGCGGGCATGCACATGCTCACACACGCATGCAGAGAGGGGGAGAGAGAGAGAGAGAGAGAGAGAGAGAGAGAGAGAGGTTCTTAGCAAATGGTTGATTTTAGTTCAGATGACATTCTTACTTACTCTACCAGACCCCGAATGAGCAATGGGAAGTAGAATAAAGAGAGATATTCCATTTGTACTAGGATGAAGCATCTTCCTATACCAATGTGAGGAGATCTTACCATACGTACCACTACTTGGATTAATGGGATTTAGCCTCTAGTAGACTTTGTTCTCATGTCTAAGTCAAATTGGTATGCCTTATGGAGATTAGGAGGGTCCAATCAGGCACTCTGTGGCTAAAACAATTCTCATTAATGAGAAAAGAATCTCCCAATCGCCATCAAAATCAAGAAACATAACAATATTGCAACTTCATGTTCTGAGATTGAGACGCTAGAACACAACCTCCATTTGTGTCTTTAGTGCAGATGTGGGGAGGTACTCTTGCATTGGGAGGTGCGAGATCCAAGAAATAAGTTCTCATTGGAGTTTAGAATGCAAGCTTCAAGAGCAACACATAAAAATATAGTCAATGTTGTCTAGACATACTCATAGTGATGTAGAAGTCGTAGACTTTGTGCAAATTCACAAACCTCTGCCTCTCTCTCTCTCTCTCTCATAGACGGGAATTCCACACACAAATCCTATCAAACATAAATTTCACACACAAATCAATTATTTTTCATCTACTCCTATATTAACTTCATAACTAAAAGTTAGGAATACTCAACATTAAAAATGGAGAATACATAATTAATAAAATACAAAAAAAAAAAAAAAAAAAAACATATAGAATATATATATTATCATATTTAAATATAATCAAATATATCAATGAAATTGATGTATATTTCATCAAAGAGTGAATTCAATTGCAAATCAATTATTGGGACGAGTTTCATTGATATGGTGCCATCAGCAAGACAAGAATGACTAGATTATAGTTCCCCATTGCCCATTGCCCAATCTCCCCTCCCCCCCTTCCCCTCCCCCCCCACCCCCCCTTCCCCATTGGGAGAATGGCACTAGTGCCATTCTCCATTTTCCAATGGGAGAATGGCACTAGTGCCATTCTCCATTTTCCTATTACAAAGCCAAAAAATTAGGTCATTCCATTGGGACATTCCATTGGGAGAATGGCACTAGTGCCATTCTCCATTTTCCTATTCCTAGTGCCATTCTCCATTTTCCGATTACAATGGAGAATGGCACTAAACCTATAGATTGACATTCCAATGGTGGAATGGCATTGGTGCCCTTCTACCTTTTGTGAAGCCAAAATTTGGAATTAGGACATTCCATTGGGAGAATGGCACTAGTGCCATTCTCCATTTTCCAATGGGAGAATGGCACTAGTGCCAGTCTCCATTTTCCTATTACAGAGCCAGAAAATTAGGACATTCCATTGGGCCATTCTCCATTTTCATATTCCTAGTGCCATTCTCCATTTTCATGTTACAATGGAGAATGGCACTAAACCTATAGATTGACATTCCAATAATTCCAATGGTGGAATGGCATTGGTGCCCTTCTACCTTCTGTGAAGCCAAAATTTTGAATTAGGACATTCCATTGGGAGAATGGCACTAGTGCCAGTCTCCATTTTCCTATTACAAAGCTAGAAAATTAGGACATTCCATTGGGACATTCCATTGGGAGAATGCCATTCTCCATTTTCCAATGGTTCTCCATTTTCCTATTCCTAGTGCCATTCTCCATTTTCCTATTACAAAGCCAAAATGTTAGGACATTCCATTGGGACATTCCATTGGGAGAATGGCACTAAACCTATAGATTGACATTCCAATAATTCCAATGGTGGAATGGCATTGGTGCCCTTCTACCTTCTGTGAAGCCAAAATTTTGAATTAGGACATTCCATTGGGAGAATGGCACTAGTGCCATTCTCCATTTTCCAATGGGAGAATGGCACTAGTGCCAGTCTCCATTTTCCTATTACAAAGCCAAAAAATTAGGACATTCCATTGGGACATTCCATTGGGAGAATGGCAATAGTGCCATTCTCCATTTTCCAATGGCTAGTGCCATTCTCCATTTTCCTATTCCTAGTGCCATTCTCCATTTTCCTATTACAAAGCCAAAATGTTAGGACATTCCATTGGGAGAATGGCACTAGTGCCATTCTTCATTTTCCTATTCTCCAATGCCATTCTCCCATTGCCAAATTCACATGGAGAATGGCACTGGTGCCATTCTCCCCCTGCTACAAGGACAACTTTGTTGGTCTTATGAAATCCTTTGGTTGTAATTTGTTCATAATCAATTTCCAGTCATCGTAATGAGAGGGGATGGCTACTATCAGATGCATGAATCAGGTCATGACGATGGTGAAAATAATTCATGCTTTAGAAAAAGTTTTATCAAATTGCTAAAATTTTTAGGGAAGTAATTCATGCTTTCATGAAAATTTTGTATAGACTCATTCATGCTTTATAAAGATTTGCACCAATGCCATTCTTCCCATCTAGAAGGACATGTTTGATGGTCTTATGAAATTCTTTGGTTGTAATTTGTTCATAATTAATTCTCCGTAATCGTAATGACAGAGGATGGCTATCAGAAGCGGGGACAAGGTCATGATGATGGTGGGGAATGAAGTGGTTGGAATTGGTGGAGTGTGTGCAATAGATCTGGAGGCCTACTGTAGTGGTATGAAGATTGGGACAGAAAATGTATCGGTGATAGTGGAGAAGTCTATCAATAGTGAAATGCTCTTGCCATTTCCCACTATGGATGCAGTGCTTGTTGGTGAGGCAATTTGGAGCGTTGTCAAGTGGCCTACGGGCTCTCTAAAACATGTTGGTGATTCTTTAGATGATGCGGTAACTGAAGAAGCTGCACCAAGTGAGCCTGAGCAACCTTATGTTGAGGCAATGCCAGTTTCTTCATTGGAAACTGACAATTTCATTCGTGAATCTTGGAAAGAGAAAAAGGTTGTCTTATGGGATGAGAGCAAAACAAAGACCGTGGGGGAAGGTGTGATCTTATATGTTTTCTCGGGAGACTCTATAAACTTTGACCTATTGGGTAACGATTGCATTGGTGTGGGTATTGAAAAGAAAGAACAAATTAGAGGAAGTGACTCAGGGTCTTCTATGCAAGATGTCGGCTCTCTCAGCCTAGTAAAGTGGCCCATCAAGCAGATTACCTTACTTGATGGAAGCCCATTGCAACAATATGTGCCCATGGACCACGTTGCTGGTATAAATGAGTTGGTCAATGATCAAATGTTGAAAAGGGAAGATCCAACATCAAAGAAAAGAAGGTACACTTTCATTAACAGGGTGCCTAAACAAAGAGAGCCTCCAACAGCAATGTACAAAATGTCACTAGATTCGGTGCAGCAGGTTTCTTCCATCGATTGTTGTGGGAGTAGGTGTTGCCAACATGCAGAGCGAGATCGCTTAATGAATCTAAGGAAGAACTTTTGGGGCAGCTCCTTGGAGTCTCGTACAAACTTTATATACGATGTGTTGTCAACGGCTTGGCATCATGACTACACAGGGAGGATATGCTACAACTTCACGATAAACGGTCGGGATGTCTGTTGTAGAGCATGGTATGAGATGCATGGAATTCCAAGGACATCATTTTATCGATACAGGGAGCAATTTGAGAGTGGTGTGCAACGATATGTGCATGGCAATTCAGGGATTGTGAGGAGGAGCAGGGAGCACATAGGTATGGGAAGGGCTCTCATTCGACACTTTGTGGATAATAGCACAGAGCATATGCCTCACAAGAGTAGAACCATGCAGGATGGTTCTAGAGAGACACAGCAAGTGATACTTGAAGTGTATAAGAAGATAGACGTCCTACATGAGGTCAACACTTCACTTAATCAACATGGTTATCAGAGCCTATCCACATCCACATTTGGCAGGATTTGGAAATCAGACATAAAAAATGTAGCCCTTGCTAAGATGAGTGAATTCTCTAAATGTAGCTTATGCAGCCGGATCAAGGCTCAATTGGCAGCCACAAAAAGTCAAGATGAGCGCAATTCGCTGTGGAAGAGAGAAAGATGCATATGATACAGCAACAAAGTTGTAGGAACTTATACTATGCATGGCGTAGGTACTCCGAGATGGATCCAAAAAAGTATGTATGCATAATCCATGATAAGATGGACCAAAAAAAGACGGCAATTCCAAGACTTCGGGTGAGGTCCAAGGACACCGATTCTGCATGGCAATTACAGGTTTCACTCATTGGAATGATTACCCATGGGCATGGAAACGGTCATTATGGACACTTCACCCTCAATGGTTTGTGGCCATCTGATCCCAACCTGACGATTGGATTGCTCTCAATTTGTTTGCGCAACCTCGAGAGGATGGATATGCATGACCTTGGAGACCTTGCTACCAATGGGATTCCTAGAAGCAATGCTCACCTTTTGAATGCTCTATGTTCAAGAAACGCTTTGGACTCCCATTACAGTTCTAAAGGTGCACATGTTTCCACAAGTGGAGCTAGCTTGTCTGAAAATGTAGATGTCACGATCACAAATGCAAATCTAGAAACTGTATCGGAAAGTGGCGCGAAGTTTGTCACGGAGGCCATGCCAACTTCCATTGCAAGGGCTACAGACACATGTGTGAATATTTTTCCGTCAAATACAAGAGAAAACCCACCCTCTTTAGAGGGGAGTGTTGCTATTGAGCCACCATTCCAAAAGTTGCCAGAGAACTTGCTACTCCAACTAGATAATTGTGGGTCTGAGAACAAAAATAGATACTTGTTTGCATACCTTTCTCTTCTTGTAGCAAGGGGCATTTTCAAGACAGTTGAATTGGTCTTCTTGATGGTAGGGCACACACATGAGGACATTGATGCAATGTTCAGCAAGTTTTCTGAGAGCTTGCGGGTGGGACAAACATTCACTTTCCCGCATCTGATGGATACATTCAAAAAATGTACATCATCTTCACCAGCACCATTTGTTCTTACATGGGTTCCTAACTTCAAGGATTATGTAGATGGCTACCTATGTGATGGGCAAGAAATGCTAGTTGGACATGCAAAGCCATTACAATTTCGATTTTACATGCAAGGTGACATACCAATGATGCAGTACAAGGTGCATCCAAAATCACCAAATTGGATGCCCATTGAAGGGGGAATCGAGCTATGGAAGAAAGATAGTGAGGGTCGATCATTGTTGCCAACAGGTTGTCCGGATATACTGCCAATGGCTGCATTTGTGAGAGATCACTTGCAAGTAATATCAAGGATAAAGGATTACATTAAGTTTTGGGAGAAATGTGCAAGTGGAAAGAATGCATCCTATGAGTCCTACATTAGGCCAGTGATAGACTATTGGAAAACCATGATCGATGAGCTCGAACAAGAAAACATCTCAGAGATAGGAGTGTACAGAGAGTTTTGGCCAAGAACACAATCTCCTGATGAGGAGGATGATATAGATGCTTGCATTAATGATTTCCAAGGCTATGAGGAATGGAATGATCACTATTGTGGGCCTCTAAAAGGTAGGCCGAGGGAAGAGTTTAGACCAATGGTGGATGTTAAGCAAGGTGACTTCGTCTTGGTGAGGCCATCAGATCCTATATACCCCATATGGCTTGGGGTTGCCATATCAAGTGCCAAGATGGATGCTGCTTCTCCTAATTTGAAGAAATTATTAATTCAGTATTGGGCACCATCAGTTAAGAGAAAGGGGCTCAGTGATGCAGATGCCTATGTTGATTGCTGGAACAAGTATTGGGCAGAGAATAGGTTGGATCCACAGGTATGGGAGTGTATTGATGCAATTGTCTGGTCATGGACATCAAAATCCATAAATAGACCCAAGAAGATCAAGATTCCACAGAGCATATGTATCAAAGCACAGGAGAGCTTGCTTGGTATCAGAGCATAGAAAATGGTGTCGATTTTCTCCCTCTTAATCTCCCAAACTTCCATTGTAAGGTGTGTTCTCATGTAATGTTTCTCAATTGTTGTTATCTTGTCAATGGGTATTTGCATATTATTAATATGACAATTTTCAGAAGCTGACCTTCACCAACAACTGCTTGTTTCTAGTGGAACTCACTATGCATGGTGTTTGTTAACACCACCTACTGGTGTTTTTTAACACCTCAAATAAAATATACATGTTGTCCCTAGACGGTGTTTATTAACACCACCAAATACATGATTTTCAAACTCTGCCACAAATGCTTTGTTCCAATTTTTATACGCAATGAACTGTTTCACAACCAATGAAGTTTTTCATAATCATTGGAATTCCAAATATTAGCTTATTCAATATTGGTAAAATTCCCACAATCAATGGAAATTTTCCCAATTTTAATGAAATCCACCCAATTTCGAAATTCCCAAAATGCAACTTTCGTTCCACTTTATCTAATACTGTGTTCTTGAGTATATGTTGGATGCGAGGGATTATGGGAAAATGTCGCAGAACTTTACGAGGCACATCCAAAGTTTTGAGATCTGCTCTATATCTTGCCTCTCTACAAGTAGGACACTCTATTGCATCCTTATGTGGTTCATGAAACAAGATACAATCGTTGACGCATGCATGGATGCACTTGTAATCTAATCCTCCAAGAGAGGTCACATGTTGCCTTGCCATATCTCTTGAGGTTGGTAATTAATTCTCCCTTGGAAGCATTTTACACAATAGCCTACACGTGAAAACCATAAATGAGAAAAAGCATTTGAGTAATTGACCCACTAGCATAATTCACCATGTTTGCAAAACAGACTTTAAAGCTTACTTTAGTAATGCATTCAAACTTGCATTGCTCGTGTCTACAAGTTAGTAACTCAAGGGAGGCACATAGAATAGAGAATGTGCACCCCTCAAACAATGGAGTCGATGCTGCGGTAAAAAGATCATCCTCCTCCATGATATCATCCCTACTATAGGATTGATGGACATATAAATCCCGCACCATATCATCAAACACCTCCTCCTCCACAGCCTCATGAGGTAATGGTGGAGAGCTACTATCACCATCACTCCATGCATCCGTAATGGTCCCTCCTGAAGATCCCACCTCATATTGCCAATGCTTCGCCTCCTCTTGACGAGCATAGGGCAACATATGCGGGTGTGGCATTGCATCCTGTATCAAATTAAAATGGGATCATAACTCAAATGCATGAACATCCATATGTATCTCAATCAACCTTAACTCTTTAACGCTTACCATGTTTATGGTCGCATCCCATTCTCCATACTTTGAGATGTGATTGAGTGTAATTCTTTGTGCACAATACATGTTTCCTCGGCATCAATCACACATACATTTGACTTTTTGCTCTAACCACATTTTGCGATGGTGGATATGGAGGGATTCATCCTCATTGGATCTACTTGTTGAAGATGAAGACATCCTACATATAAACAATCCAAAAATTTTGTTCTTGGATGAGTTGTAAATGTCAAAACTCTGTGGAGCATCTAAAAGCGCATCTAAAACATACTTTAGATGCATTGATAGATGCACAGATAAACATGCTTTTAGACGCGAGCAGACTGCGAGCTGATGTTTTAACCGACTTTTAGTGTGCTTGCTTTTCTTCACATACTTTTAACGTCGCACGGCTTGCTTTCCTATTAACAGACACAGCTCTGAGCATCCACACTTATCTCCAAGTACCCACATTCATCTCCAGGCTTACACAATCATCCCTAAGCACATAAGATAACAGGGTGAATAAGGAGAAGAAGAAAGAGAAGGAGAGGGTGAACAAGGAAGAGAAGAAAGAGAAACAACTTTGAAGAAGGACAAAAAGCTTCTATACCTCTATCCAAGGTAATTGATCTTCTTTGAAAGTTGCTCTGTTTGTATTTGTCCTTTATTGTATGCAGGTTGAATGAATGTTTTTTGTACTAATGTGGTCGAGCGCATGTCATTTTCAAGTTCTTAGAAAAAGGCATCTGTCGGAGTGCATCTATAGACCGTTTAATAGCACGGCTATAGACGCATCTATTTGGGAAAACAGATAGCGGCGCCTATAGATGCACTGCTAGATGCACCTATAGACACACTCTGACAGTTTTTGTTGTGTTTTCCTTCTCTTTCTCCTTTCTTTTCCTTCTCTTTTCCTTCCCCTTCCCTTTCCCCTTCCACTTCCACTTCCAAGAAAAGGATTGCATATTGAATGATGAAAATAAGTGATTGCATGAATGAAGAAAGGGATTGTATGAATGATGGAAAGGGATTGCATGAAAGATGGAAAGGGAAAGCATGATTGAAGAAAGGGATTGCATTCGTGAGAAAATAAGGGATTGTGTTCTCTTTTTCTCTCCTTTCTCCTCTCTTTCCTTCTCTTTTCTCCTCTCTTTTTCTCGCTTATCTCCTTTCTTTTTTCTCCTCTCTTTTCCTCTCTTATCTCCTCTCTTTCCTTCTCTTTTCGTCTCTTTTCTCATCTCTTTCCTTCTCTCTTTTTCCCTCTTTTTTTCTCCTCTCTTTTTCTCTCTTTTCCTCTCTTTTCTCCTCTCTTTTCTCCTCTCTATTTTCCTCTCTTTTATCCCCTCTTTCCTTCACCTTGTCTCTCTTTTTCCTTCTCTTTTTTTATCCTCTCTTTCCTTCTCTTTTTGTGGTAATTTTTCTTTCTTATCTCCTCTCTTTTGCTCTCTTTTTTTCTCCTCTCTTTTCCTCTATTTTCCTCTCTTTTCTCATCTCTTTCCTTCCCTCTATTTTCCTCTCTTTTATCCCCTCTTTCTGTCACCTTGTCTCTCTTTCTCCTCTCTTTTATCCTCTCTTTCCTCCTCTTTTCATGGTAATTTTCCGCTCTTATCTCCTCTCTTTTGCTCTCTTTTTTTCTCCTCTCTTTAATTTACCTCTTTTTTCCTCTCTTTTCTCCTCTCTTTCCTTCTCTCTATTTTCCTCTCTTTTATCCCTGCTTTCCTTCACCTTGTCTCTCTTTTTCTTTCTCTCTTTTATCCTCTCTTTCCTTCTCTTTTCGTGGTAATTCTCCTCTCTTTCTTTCTCTTTTCATCACTTTTCTCATCTCTTTCCTTCTCCCTTTTTCTCTCTATCCCTCCTCTCTTTTCTCTCATCTCCTTTCTTTTTTCTCCTCTCTTTTCCTCTTTCCTTCCTCTCTTTTCCTCTCTTTTCCCATGTGAAGCTTCAATAGCCTGACATTGAGCAAGTAGATATAGACTTCTATCACTCTAATTCAAAGAATGCAAGAGTCTGTAAATGATTGCTCAATGTCAGGCTGTCACTCTATTTTTTCTTTTGCATCTCGTGATAAGGGCATGCTCGATGGTAATCTTCTTCTTTTCTTTTCTTTAGATCATCATGTGGCCAGGATCTTTAGCCTCACTTGATCTACGAGATGCCATCTTTTGGGAGTTATATAACATTTTGGAGCACCCTCCATCCCTTGCAGAGTTATACACATACATGATGGGTACTACAAACGCCCCTTGGAGTCGGTTGTACAGGCTCGAAATGACCCCAATCCCACACCAACTAAGATTACCCTAGTAGAGTTGAGATAGCCCAGCTGTGGCTAAGAGCCGAGCCCCTTCTCCCCCCCTATGGTCAAGAGGTCCTTCTGCCTCATAGAGCCATCGACGTACTCCCGGTCCATCAAGAGTCACTTCTCCAGCTATCAGTGGCCAGGGTACTCATGTGCAGTCGAGAGTCGCTTCTCCAGCTACAAGCAGCCAATGTACTAGCTTAACACAACAGGGCAGCATGCATAGTAGCAGGGAGAGTGGTGGGGAATCCATGGCAGCTTGCTTTGGGGGGGGTAGTGGTGGGGACGGGAATGACTCAGATGATGCAGACGTGCCAGAGGGTGATGGTACAATTTACTATGATATCACTCAGACAGGAGGCATCTTGATGGATGCATGGGGGAAGGACATCATGGCCTTCATGCACTCTATAATTTGCTAATCACTATAGATATTGCTTTATTCACTACAGAAACCATCCAAAAAAGTTGGTTGATAAGGCCCTCACTGCTGTTCGCTCTAGGTATCCCAATCCCCCAATGTTCAGTTCACAGATAAATGAGCCATGCCAAAGATTATTATGATACTTAGTAATAAAAGATCTTCGCTTAAGAGGCAGAGATCGCTAGGATCAAGGGAGGTCAACCACCAAGGGCCAGCCCCACACTACTCACAAGTGTGAGTGGAAGAAAGCAATGAAGGCAACGGAGGTTGACCACAGTCTGTAGCACGTGGAGGCACAAAGGATCCAAATGGAGCAATATGAAAATGTGCATTTTGGAGCAGGGGATGTTGAATCATGGGAGGCTCAATTTGTAAGTATCGATCTCAAATTATATTGTTTATGTAGTATGTTAGGAGGTTGTTTCTTTGTACTAACCCCTCCGCAAATTGTGTCATCTTGCAGCTTGATATCGTGGGCAGGTACCCTACTCCTATCGAGACAGCCTACCACCACTAGCATCGCAGAGGAGATACATGGAGGCACTTTTATGATGATGGGTTGATTACTGAGAAGTATATCCGGGGTACTGAAGCGCCCCCCCATGTATTTGAAAGTAATTAAATAATCTTAGTATTGTAAGTAAAGATTTGATTTTTAATACATTGATACATGTTGTTCCTCATTTACAGGACCTTGCGGTGGTTGATCAGGAGGGAGAAGATGAGGAAGAAGAAGGTGAAGAAGGGACAGAGGATGTGGAGAACTTAGATTAGTCATAGAAGTACATACACTCCTCTTATTTTTAATACTTGAAGCCACAGGACATGACTTGGCTTTGTGCTATATGTACATACAAGCACTTTTTGAGCTATGAGTTAATATACACTCCTTTTATTTTTTTGGCTTTCAATTTCCTTGTGCAACGTTCTATCAATGAATGCCTTGTGAACTAAACGCTTTGGAGTTGTAATGTTTTATTCGGAATTGTAATCATTGGCTATAGACGTGCTTGCAATCATGCTAATCGAAATGCAGTTAGCTATAAGAATTGAATTGCACAATGTGGAAATGGGATTCTTGTAACTACATAGCATACACATCATTCTGTTCAACCACATAGATTCTATAGCGTGTGTATAAGCACGTCTATAAACGCGTTTATATAAGTGCTTCTAAAATTTCTAGCAGAGCATCTATTTGTGTGTCTATAGATGCATCCATATGCAGGTCTGTCTATTTTTTAAAAATTTCTAGTAGGGCATCTATTTGCATGTCTATAAGTGCATCTATAGGTGCATCTGTCTGTTATATAGACACGGGTCTATAGACACGCCAATAGACGTGCACATAACCTTTTTTAAAAATTAAGGAAGTGCATTTGTGTGCGCGTCTATAGGTGCTTTGTCTTGTTGTGGGTGACAATCATGGTGAAAGATATCACCACTTTAAATATGGTTAGATGGAGATATGACAAACTCATGAAGGCTACAGATATGACAGACATGAAGATAAGAGCCATTTTGCTTATACCACCTACTCAAATGCCAAAACAAGATGAGGTGACTATAGAGGAAGTGACTCAAGTGACTCATGGAATAAAAACAAGAGCAAAAACAACCTTCGAGGAGGGGCATATGATTAAATATAAGGACACCAAGCATCTTCGTCCGTTAGCCACTAATCTAGATACTGCAAAGCTAGACCTACATGTTCGTGAGCATCTAAATACACTGGGACCTACTGTAAGGAAAAGTTTTGCATATGCAGAGTCAAGGAAAGATTTTATCCTAATAGAAGACTATAAAAAATAGAGCAGGACAAGTTACCGATATTGTTATCCTTGCAGGACTCGGGTAGATTCCTTTGTTGATTTGCAACTTACTCAAAAAAAAGTTACATGAGGAGATTCAAGGTATGGTACATAGTGTGGACCCAACTATCTCCATCAAAATGAGGGATCCTAGGGAGCTGATGGACCAGCTTGTGACGTTGTTCACATTTTACAATTTTGAATCGGTGACCCTAATTGTGATCCCTTACGATTTAGAGTAAGTGATTAGTAAGTACGTTGCATAAGGAGCTAGATTGTTATTTTCAATCCACAAATGCTAATATTTATAGCAAATTTGTCAAATGAAGTCGACATTGTAGTTTATCTATAATGGCATTTGCCATGAAAAGGATGCTTCTGCTTCAATTCAGCTACATATACTCATCGAGAGATCGATTTATAAATGAATTTGCAATGCATAAAATAAGTATCCCAATTTTTAAGAATAACAAATTACTTCTTTTATAGAAAGTTGTTTAGTTTAATCACATATGCAACTTGTAGTGGTTTGAAGAGACTATCTTTTGCAATCGATTTCTGCAAAAAAAATTAATCTAAGTTGGGTGCAATTGAACTACTGCACTTGGATATAAGACATAAAATCCTTATAAACACCAAGTATATTTTGGAGGCTTATTTGTGAGGACATTAAGCGGGTCCCATAAGTACCATTATTGATGCATTTAAAATTTATACATAACATAAATTTTAACACAGAACATGAAACTAAAGTTTTGTTTGCATATTTGTAGATAACAAAAGAAATCTATGATGATCAATTTGTGTCAAACTTCAAGGCTGGGATGATCGTAGATCTCCATCAATATGCCTCCTCATTACCACAAGAGAAAAGCAGGGAGAAGGAAAGCTCTAAGAAATTAGATGAGGGACAGAGCTCAGAATTGATGGAGGACCTCACCCTAGAGCAGGATGAGGACCCTTTGACAGGACTAAAGGACCCTAAGGCCAAACCTCAGATGCCTCCATAATCCACTGAACTTGGACACGAGGCCCCTCATCTAGCCCCTTAGACTACTGAGCCTAGATCTAAGGATCGTGAGCCCCTTCCCCATCCATTAACTAATGTTGGACCTGCGAATCCTTTACAAACTTTAGAGCCTCCTAGTTGAGTTGACACACATTGTACTCTTGGAAGTTTGTAATGCATAATGACATTTACACTAGTGCTTCAAGGAGCCATCCAATCACCATCTCCAAGCTCATTACCAATTTCTTAGGAGAGGGGGACTCAGTGTCCCATGTCAAAACGTTCAAGCAAATTTACTAGACCTTCAGGGACATAGGCAGCTTGGACAAGGTTAATGCCTTTGGGCTACGCCTGGATGGCAAGGTAGACCAATGCTACAGGGCTCTAGGTGCAAAAGAGAAAGAGAGAGAGAGAGAGAGAGAGAGCCTTGAATCATGAATATGGATGTATCTATTATAAAATTTTAATGAAATTTTGTTACAATACCCAAGAAAATGATTCTCCATTGTTGTTTGTAAATGACCAAAAGTATAGTTACAATCAAGGATTACATTCACGTTTTCACGTTTGCGTTAATGGGTTATTAGCTTCGCTAATTACTCTTCCAAGTAGTAATAAAACAATGTGATCATGTAGTTTACCAAAAAAAATCATTGAAAAAGTGGATAAATGTATTGTTGGTACATAAGATACTACCGATGGTAGTACTCACATTATCGGTGGTAATATTAATTATCCAGGTGTTATAAATACCGGTGATAATATACAGTGTTAAGATAATTAATATTATTGCCGGTAATGTGAGTACTACCCCCGGTAGTGGGATGCGTCAATTTTACGAGCAAAAACCTATGAGCAGGTTTATCCGAGCGTGTTTTTCAAGAGATTTTTAAAAATGTTTTTCTTTAGGAAACATGGTTTTTACACTTTTATTTTCACTAGAACTAGATCTCTTTATCATAAAAATATACAGACTAGTCACTCATTCATTTTTACACAACATAATTTTCTTATTTAGAGACATCCCTTTGTACCCCTGTTATTACCTTAAAAAAGTGTTGATTCCTTTAAGAAACATTTCTCATAATCACTCTCAATGTAATAATACTATGCATATATAATTACTTATTAACACATTTATATCATATGGCAATATCTTTTTAGTGTTTTTATAGCATATTTATGGACATGTTTCTAAAGAAGTTTAAATTACTAAAAATAAGTATTAACTTGGGCTTATATATCACTCTCATAAAATTCATGTAATATTTAATACTATATATGAAAGATTTTCCAAAAAATAACTCCTTAGATGTGCTCAAATGGGGTGTTCCGATCAATTTGAGTGGTTGAGTGACTATATTTGGACATTGGATATGAAAGTTATGTCACTTTTAAAAGTGCTGTCCAAGGTAGTTTCGCTGGCGAAACTACCTTGGGAGACTGGCTTCAAAGGGGTTTCGCTGGCGAAACTACCTAGGTGGCTTGCTTCAATAAGTTTTCTTTGAAGAAACTCTTTCATGAAGATAGGTTGAGAGAGGGTTTTCAATGTCACCCCCTATTAAGTAAAAGTTGTAAGAGGGATCATAAGGGAATTTTCATAGAGAAGTCTAATCTACATGTGGGTTTCTTCAAAAGCCATCCCATTATGCTCTCACCATTCCTACAGATTCACCTAAAGATTTTTGTATAAAATAGGCATTGCTATAATACTTTGCATATTTCTAAGTGAAACTATGTTTTCTTCTGATCGATTTTTGCCATATTTATGCATAGTTGGAAGCTTTTTTTTTCCTTCGCTCGGACGCTCGGAAGATTTCGCTCAGAAAATGCTCGTCCCCCCGGTAGTGTCTTGTGTACTAGCGGTGCTGTGGGTTGCAGATTCCTAGTTTCCTGCGCACCTTGATGGTATATATTGGTGGAAATGGCGATAGAGGTTCATCATTCGATCTGGTTGTGGTTCATATCCCGATAAACCCTTTGGTAAGTTCGGAAAGAAAGTAAACCATGATTTGGATTTGAATGTTGTAAGGCTAAGTGTGTTAGAGTGAGTCAGCATTCATTATACCTGTGGGTGTGGTTTGCTCCTCTGATTCCTTGCCTCTTGTGGAAATTGTAGAGCATGAACATGAGGGCTAGTGGATGTGAGTGTTTGTTGTGTGTTCTTGAGGGTGGTCTATACTCTGACTCCTTGCATTTTGGGGAACTTGCGGACCATGATCATGAGTGCCAATGAATGTGATTGTTAGTGAGCAATCTTGACTCTTAAGCTAAGGGCCTTAGGTATGGAGAGAAGGGGGAGACGAGATGGCAATGGCTTGAGCACAAATAGGGTACTTGTTATCACTACGAATGCACATTCAGAAATGCCTGAAATTAGAAATGCTTGTCCACAATCTCAAGACTACTTGTGACTAGGCAAACTCTAGATGCATCAAGTCATGACCATGCCAGTATTCATATGCCTGAAAATGTTATGGGGTTGATCAAGGAGTTGCAGAAGAGGATCTCATTGCCAAAATAGGCACTACTCCAACTCTTGATCCACCGTGTGAGGGTGTTAACCAAGATACGGGGAGAGCACAACCCATGATAGTTGAGCACATCCAGGTTCAAGACTTGGAGAATGCTCAATATGTACTTGGTAGATCAATCTTGCGGTTAGGAGATCCAATGAGTATGGTCAATAATGACGATATGAGAGATGCATGTGTGAGGCTCTAGACATCATCAAGTTAGTATGATCGAAGCAACGTCTCGAAGCAATCTTTATGTCTCGTGATGGTTCTACCATGTTGCAATTGCGAGCAATCATGAGACTTTCTATGTACTTCTACACACTGCAATCTCTGGTGAATAAAAGGAGTGTTCTTATAGAGACATTTCATTATCACGATGCATTTGAATGATGGATGTTAGACTTGACCACAGATAGGGCAACAAAGGACAAAACGCATGACCTCAAAGAAACATTGGGATCTCCTGCATTATGGAAACAGTTAGAGGATGCCACTAATGCTATGATACCTATTTTATATGCACTTAGGGCATTTGACTCAAAGTCTCCAACAATCAAAAAGGCATGGATGCACTTCTGGAGTATTGAGAAAGCTCTTATTGCGAGGAATTCCCCTGCTCGCCTAGGCCAAGAGAATGAGAGAAGACCATTTAATGCTAGAAAACATGAGGAATTGTGGCAGTAGTTTTGGCCATGATGGGAGCAAGCTCATAATCCATTGCATAGTGTTGGGTACCTTTTAGACCTTGAGTGGTGGAATATGAAGCCCGAAAATATCCCAATTGTTATGCATGAATTTCATAAGGTGGTGCAACAATATTATCCCCACAACCATGAGTTTGCAAAGTGTTGTAATGAGTTAGCCAAGTATCGATGCAAGGAGGGGTTGTTTGCCTCGAGCGATGTTTAAGCATTAACTATGTCTGCTTGGAAATTGTGGATGATGAATGGTGGCACGTGTGAGCTTCTATGCCCGATTACAATGAGGGTTCTTTCTCAAACATACTCAAACTCGGGCTCAAAAAGAAACTCAAGTCATTACAAGTACATTCATAGTACTTTATGAAATAGACTTCTAGCACATCGGGTGAGAAGTTAGTGTACATCTATGCCAATCATAAAATCCTAGAAACATTAGGAGATGTGGGATATGAGGAGAAAGTTTCAATAATGGACCAATTATATCCCGCCAGATGCTATACAACCTGAAGCAGTCCCATCGTTGTAGATTCCACAACTCTAAGAAGAGGATGGAACTTGGACTAATGGTGCAACATCCAAGGAGGATAGCAATGAGGAGGATGAATCTTATGAAGATGAAGGAAATAATATTCGCCTTCCACATGGGTCTAAAGGTGGGGACATTGATTGATGAAGTTTAGGGTTGGATAATAATTGTCTTGTTGTGCATTGTAAATATCTTGTGTTTAGGGTTTGGGCTTTGATTATTCCGTGTCGCCATCGCATAGGCTTCTGGGTGATAATGCCAATTGTTGTGCTCTTGACCAAGTTCAATTGATCAAGAGCATGGCAACTCGCATACCACTCATGTGCAAAGTTTAATTTCTTATTTTTGGTAACATTTTTCTTTAATCACTTTAGAGATAAGTTTTAATTATGTGTGTGAGAGAGAGAGAGCGCATGTGATGAAAGTGCATATAATAATATTTCAATGGTAAATCAAAAATTCTTTTAAAGTTTATTTTATATAGTTTATCTTTGGTAAAGTTCTTTTTTAATGAATTTAGAATTTAATGTGATGGATTTAGAGATTGCATATACTGTTTTAAATTCCAAATTCCAATTGATGCATGGTTTTAGGTGTTAAGTAAAATGATGGATCATGGATGCATGGGTTTAGGTTTTAAGTATTAGGATGGATGTAAATGAATATGACCATTGGATTATATTTGTTTTCAATTGACCATAGCCTTCCTTAAATTATTTATAATGAAATAATATATTGACACTATTCCAATTGATGACTTTAGGATTGCATGTGTAGTCATGTGACTTTACGATTGCATGTGATGGATTTAGGGATTGCATAGTGCAAAATAATTATGAACATTGGATGCATATAAATTAATCCTTAAACATTTAAATAAATGAATTCCACTAGATCATATAGTACATCATAGAACTTTAATGAACCTAAAACAAAGGCATATATTTCCATCATAAAGAGGTTGTATACATATATTTCTATCATAAAGAGAATGTATAACTTCATTCAATGTCATGGTCTTGGATACAACTATCCTAAGCCCAACACCATGTACAATTCCATTGATAGTTGGGCTTTACAAAGTGGAGAAATTGATCTAGTTGGCAAGTAATCTACTAGACAATAAAGATTTATGGCCGCAAGGCAGAGTAATAGCCAGTACAATTACCAAACAAGCATTGGCATATTGGGCACAAGCAATTGCCTGGGCTATCGAAGGGAAGGGGTTCCATGGCATATGGTTTTGAGGATGGATGGTGACAAATAGCTAATTGCACCTCCACACTTGCATCTTTGATTAGTGTTGCACGCGTTTGTGGGTCTCTTGATGCAACCATGTGTTGAGGTCCTCCAAGCTCTTCAATTGGGCACGTAGAACAATAATATCAGTCTGCAACATTGGCTGGGTTCACAGTCTTTCATTTTCTAGGTGTTGGACCTAGCCACGTTCTCTTCCCGAAGTTGCACCACTTTTTGCTCCAGTGGGCCACGCGCACCCTCCAATGCCCCAGACAATTGTGATTGGGTGATCGTGACTTCTATACAACCACACATACGCTTGTCCTTATAGGAGGAGAAGTCCACATGTATACCCTTAATGAAGTGCACGTACAAGAATTTGACAAAGTACTATTGCCACTTCATTATGGTATGAGGTAAGGTGTTTCCATCTCCCTCTATTCTTCTGTATCTCCTCACCTGACTTCCTGAAGCTACCTCTTCATCTGCCTCTAAGGGCCAGATTGTCTAGAGGTCTTGTTTGGAGACCAGTTTGTTTACTTATTTCCATTGCATGCCTGCAAAACCAACGCCCATGGTCTTATTGCTAGTTAGATACTTATTGGCAATATCTTTAAAACAAAATTGAATTATTATACATACAAACCTTCAGGTTGAGCATACTTGGATGTATGCAGACAGAGCTGATTGGAAGTTCTTTAAGAAGCAGAATAGGGACCATCTTGAAATGTTTGAGGGTTAGAGGAGGGCTGCAAAGGGATGGCTGGACATCGTAGGTACTTCGCACTTTAGTGCAGGCGGACGGTTGGCGTTCGAGGCAACCGTGGTAAGTCTACTTCTTCTCATTTAATGTATTGTTCTATTTGTTTTACTACATATATTACATGCACTTTAGCTAACTCTAACTCTCATAAATTGGATCCACAGCAAGCTGCGATGGGTCGTCTTCCTACAGATGCAGAGACGCGATGCGCATTTCACATAGGAACAAAGCCGTGGTTTATTGAGCAAGAGGCTATGGGAGTGACGGTCGATTGGGCTGAGGTGGCTACTCGCACGGTATAAGTGTACTCCTACTTGTAATCTCACTTTTTAAATTGTTTTATTCTTTAAGTTCCAATCTAATTTTCAATTTATATGGTTCACTCTTAGGGTCAAAGCTCAAGCGTCCCATCACCAGACGTGAGCAATCACCAAGGCCAGGGATCATATGCACGTGACAAGGATCACGAAGAAGGTGCAGCTCATGAGGACCAAGGATCAGGCCAACAAGACAAGGACAAGGACGAGGATGATTCGGATGAGTAGTAGTAGTAGTAGTAGTAGTAGCAGTTTGCATTTTCTTCGCCATGTATGTCATTTTGTATATCCGCTCGTTTGAGCAATTTTGTATCACCCTTTCGAAAGGGTATTTTTGTAACAAACAATGTTGTATATGTTCGACATGTATATGATTTTGTTGCTCGATCAGTTCATTTGAGCGATTTTGTATCACCCTTTTCGCAAGGGAAATTTTGTTATAAAAAACTTTTTTCTGTAATTACAAAAAAAAAAGGATTAGTGGGGCTAAACAGGGCCATAGCAAGCCCTATTTAGCCCCACTAATCCTTTTTTCTTGTTCTGTTAATCATTGCTATATAGCGACGTTTAACAGTGTCGCTATATAGTGACAATTATCAGTGTTGCTATATAGCGACGTTTATCATCATCGCTAAATAGCGATGCTTTATAGCGACGGTTCTTTTTCGACGCTTTTAACGACTTTAATAACGATGTTTGCACCCGTGAAAAAAAAAATCTTTTAATATAAAAAGCATCGGTATTTTCATCAAAAAAGGGTCTATGCCTTGTAGTGTTCATTTGAATAGTAGAGCATGTTGGCTCCAAGTTCAATCTAGTCAAACCTTCTCAAACCTTTATAATCATGCCTTCATATTTTGCACAATTCATCTACATAAAATGACTCATTTCATGCACTGTATATGAACACAGAAAATATTCAAGTGTCTGTTTCTATTGTACCAAGGATGAATGTATGAGCAAATTGCTTCTATCACTCTAAAGCCAAGGCTGAAATCTCTCTTGGGTAGTGTAAGAAAGTCATAGCAACACAATAGGAAGGCCCATAAAGTTCTTGCAAATCAAGAAGAAATAATCCAAAAACACAACGAGCATTCGGGCACAAGTGCCTATAGGCATATTCGACTTAGTTGATTATGTGATCACAAGCTCACTTGCAAAGTACATCATTGAATACATCAAGATTGAGGAGGAATCTCTTGAGTCACCAGTGCCTATAGGCATAATTGTTAGAAACATGGTGTGTAATGGTGTGTGTATGTGTGTGTAGATGCCAATGGAGATTCATGATCTATGCAACTAAATAGGATCCATTGCAAAAAAAGACCATTTTGGAACACAATAGATTGGGTAGCCACCACGAAGAGAACCCAAAATGACCCGAAAGAGATGGACCTTTTGTTGAATCAAGTTGCTACACCATAGCTTGAATATGTTAGAATAGAACTGGTTTGCATAACAGCTCATACTGATTTGGAAAAAAGCATCATATATAAAAGTTGTTGTGCATTGAGGGGAGTTAGTCTCCTTCTAGTATAGGAAAAATTAGAGAGCAATCCATCACTATTGCATCTCACAATAGAGGACCAGAGTATCATCATGTTGGATTTCAAAATTCTTAGAATAGTCCTATTCTAGAAAACCAAATGGGTTGATTTGGAAAATCCCATCATATACGAAAGTCAAGGTGCTACGACAAATAAAATCTCCTCTTGGGATAGCAAAAGAGGAGCGAAAGTCATAGAGTCAGTTGGCCATAACTTTTGCATATTGCAACAAAGTACCATTATGTTGGGTCTTTAAATTCTTGTAAAAGACCTTTTCTCTCCCTTTTTTGCAAGTCTCTATGGGCCGATTTAGCAAAAAGCATCATATATAGGAGTCGATGTGTTTTGAGGGAGATAGCAAGTTGATTTGCCCATCTCATCTCTGTCAAATTTGCTTGTTTTCCTAGAGGTTGCACCAGTATGGACTATGTTTAAGAATGGTCTTTATTCATGACAAATGCTATTTGGTTGCAATGATCGTGAATTTTTCATTCGCATCTTTGTGGCAAGTGTCACCTACAATTTCTAGTAGGAATTTTCGGGGACCTTTCACATTGGGCTTTGACCAATAGAAGAGGATAGCCAACTCATTTCTCTCTTTATCAAGTTCCCTGCCTTTCTTAGATGTATCATCGGCTCCTTGCCTCGATTGGAGCTAGAAGAAGTTAATGCACAAGGCAAGTGATCCCATGGATACTAGGAACTATCACACTAGTCTCATGATTGGCCATAAGCTAGCCAAGATCTATGGATCGATACTGGAGAGGAAGATCAGCAGCCATACAGAGGCACATGGGCAACATGCTCTAGGGCAGGCAGGTTTCTAAAGACAACACTCCACACTAGACCACACCTTCACCCTAAGGACTATCGTTGAGGAGGTGAGGTTGAGACGCCAGAAAGTCTACGCTTGTTTTGTAGACTTTCAGAAGGCCTTCGACACTATCCGGCGATTGCGCATGATCAAGAGACTACAGGATATGCAGATTCTAGAGGTTTCGATCTAAGGAGTGGTGAGCCTATATGAGTCCATCAAACCAAGGAGAGTTCGTGTCCCAAGAGGCTTATCAGATTGGGTTGAGAGCACAATTGGGGTAAAGCAGGGATGCCCTCTCTCACCGACTCTCTTCGGGCTCTACATTGATGAGATTACATCTTTCATAGACCGTCTAGGAGGTGAGGGAGCACCACTAGCTGACTTAATGATACAGATTCTACTATACACGGATGACATAGTCCTCCTATCATCTTCCGCAGAGGGACTACATAGACATCTAGATGCCCTAGAGGTGTTTTGTAGAGAGAGAGAGAGCTGATGGTTAACCTTGGGAAGACTAAGGTCATGATCTTCAACACCTCTTACATATTGCTTCACTGACATAGCTTTACATACCAGAGTCAGCTAGTGGAGATTGTGCCTAACTATTGAGTCATTGAACCTATTTGGGATCTATATAGACACTAGCAATAAATAGTAATAATTATTAGGACAATGTACAATTATACTTTTTGTTTCAAGAACTCAAAATTAGACATCCTCTCATGAAGAATCTCACATGGAAGAATAGCTTAAGCATTGCGATTTCTAATTGCCAAAATTGATTTGTCATCCATTAAAACAAAAAGAAAACTATATTGTATATTCTAGGTTCCTACAATAGAACCGTTTTTTGCCAAGAGCAAAATTGAATTTATCTACGTGAAATTGCAATATGTCAAGCGATACAAGATGTTGAACATTAGCCCTTGTCTAAACTTGCACTTTACAAGTGTCAATGATGCTGATGACAAAATCTATTAGTAAAAGGAAGCTGACAGTTTGTTTAGTGGGTGTGTAGAGCCATTATCAATGTATGGGGGGATATACTCGCTCAACATTATTATATTCCTATTTGTTTTCGACCATCGAGATTAATTAACCTATGTTTTTGTCCATGGATTAATTGATTTATTTGGGTTGATTAATTTATTTTAAGCTATGTCTAAGAAGAGTGCACATTCTTTAAGATGGTAGGATTCGAACCTACAATGTTGTCTTTTCCATGTGTGAGCCCTACCACTAAGCTATAGAGTGGAAGAGTATATCTAGTGCTAACTAAAAAATTATAAATGGTCCCTCTTCCCCCTCTCCTTTTAGCTGTGCCTTCTTCTTTAAAGCTTCCTTCAAATGGTCCCCATTCCCCTTGCTTCTTTAGCACATGCCTTCTTCTCTAATGTACCCTTTTAAAGTGGTCACTCTTAATTGAAACTCCTCACTCCCCCATTTATCCCTTAGTTTAATCATGCCCTTTCCCTCTTTCATTTCACCCCTCTTCTCTTCCCAACAACTAATTCATGGGAATTGCCCATTTTTCAATGTTTGGGGGGACAGACCAGTAAGTTCTTGGATATCGACAATGTAGTTCATAGGGCACGTTTCCACAGTTATATATGTAGTTCCTATTTGGGCACTGCGGCTCAGTATTTGGGCCATACGCTTTGGTAGAAAGGGAGGAGAGGCACCTGGAACATGAACAATTGGAGCGGGTAGAGAAAGCAAAGGCAAGCTCACGCCGCAGAAGCTGCACCGAACGGTCAAGTTTAATGTTGGTGTTGGAACTTAGGGGGTCAAAATCCTTTGAATAAGCTTTTTCTACAAGAAAACATGGGCCAATTTGGCAAAAAGCATCATATACAAAAGTTTACATGCTGTGAGGGAGGTAGTCCCCTTATCCTATAGTAAAAATCAAAGACAAAACCATAACTTATGCATGTCGTAGCAGAATACCATCATGATAAGTCTTTAAAATTTTGGAATGAGCTTGGTCTAAAAGGCAACATGGGCCAATTTGGCAAAAATCATCATATACAAAGCCAAAATTCTTCAAATATTGAACTTTTAGTCTAGCTCTGATACCATGTTGGAAGAAGAGGGAGAGAATATGGTTTTTTTTTTAACTTTTTTTTTTCAAAAAAGTATTTGAAATCATATTTAATTCTATAAATCTTGAATTAATTCTTAAAAAAAGTTATTTCTTATCAGGTCAAATAAAACTTGAAAACCTGCTACCTTTAATAAGGGACTTTACAAATCTTATATGGGATATGACCAAATCATGTAAGGGACATGTGAACTTCTCTATGGGACTTCAAATCCCTTGTGGGACATTGATAGAGTCTCATAAGGTACCCCAAAACTCCTATGTGGTACTTCAAATCCCATGATGGATCGTGAACTCCTATATGCGACTTTCAATCCCTTGTAGGACCTGGATCACATCTCATACAAAACTCCACAACTCCTATGTGGGACTTCAAATCCCATAAGGGACCCTAAAATTCTGATGTGGGACTTCAAATTCCATAAGGAACCTCTGAATGCCTATACAAGACTTGAAATATCATGTTTCGAAATTCATCTTTAATCTCTTCCAAAGTGGACTTATAAACTTGTTATATGTGGGAATTTAATTTAAATATGATGTTTAGGAATTCACAGATTCCATATGGGAAACTGATCCACTCTTATATGGGAGTACCAAACTCATATATGGGACTTCAAATGTCATGCTCAACAAGATTCCAAATAACTTAAAATATCCCACTTGGAATCTCAAATATTCCATGTCAGATATTGATTCACTCCCAAAGTGGACTTCTAAACTTCTATGTGGGACTTTAAATTGATGTTTAGTACTTCATCCAAGATTCTATGTGGGATAGTGATCCACTTGTGTATGGGAGTACCAAACTCATATGTGGGACTTCAAATTTCGTGTTCAACAAGATTTCAAATACTCATGTAAGGTACAAATTTAATCCATCAAGGGCTAGTGGCAGAAGACTTCAAATATTCACACAGGCTATTGGTTAAAGGCTTCAAATATTCACACCGGTAATTGATTCAAATGTCATGTTTAAGGATTCAAATATCTAAGCGGGATATTGATTCAAAATGTCATTTTAAGGCTTCAAATATTCACATGGGATATTCATTTAAATGTCATGTTTTTAAGACATCATATATGGGGACTTCAAATTTCATGTTCAAGGCTTCAAATATTCATGAAAGATGTTGATTCAAATGTCATGTTTATGACTTCTAGTAGTCACATGGGATATTGATTTAAACCATCAAGTGCTATTGGTTTATTTCCATAAGGGAGTTCTAAGTACCATGCAAGAGATGACACAAAAACGAGGAAATCCCATGAGCAAACTTGCAATCCCATGAGGGAACTTGAAGTCCCATATGGAAGCTAGAAATTCTTAAAAAAAGTTATGGATAGTAAATATTATTTAGGAATTTTCCTATATCAATAAGTTTAATTCCATATGTACAATCCAAGGGCATGACAAATTTGGCAATCAAAATTAAGGTCATATGGGTCAAGCTAAAAAAATATGTAGCCTATGTTACAACATGTCTTCATTCCATCAATGGGTCACATTGCCACATCCTCTTTTACATTGAACTATATGCTTTTCTCAAAATTGCTTCTATGGTAGCTCGCTCCTTTGGATAAATCCTACATAGAGTGTTCCCACAATCAACCAAGAGTTTGATTGCAATGTCTCCTTTCATCGAGTTGCCACCGAGAACTCCTGTAGCATCTATGGGAAAGTTGGCAATTTCTCTAATGACTAGGGTGCCCATCTGCCCCTGGGATTTGTATGTGTATTTGTACTAGCATACAATTCTAGTGCTAATCATGGAAATGCCTTTGGAGGAGCATAAGATAGGTCTTGCGAAAACCTGCTTTTGGGTGAGAGGAGTCTTCTTCCCCAATTAATAATCCCTACTCAAATAGACTTGCCATCACCAGTGAAGTTCAACATCACTACTACAAAACTAGGTAGAAATGGCAATAGCAAATGGCACACAATTTCCATTTTTGCAATTTCTTATGTAGGAAATGGCAACAGCTTCTCAAATTGCCATATTTTTTGCAAAAATGGTAGTAAGAAATGGCAACTAGTTCTTGAACTGCCATTTCTTTGGAAGAAATGGCAACCTTTTATTGTCTGCCATTTCTTAGCCATAATTGGCAGCACCAAATGGCAGCCAATTCTTGACTACCCTTTCTTATGAAGAAATGGTAGCAAATTCTTGATTGCCATTTCTTGGTAAGAAATGGCACCTATCTCTTGACTGCCACTTCGTTCAAAGAAATGGCAAGCACCTCTTGACTGCCATTTTCTAAGAAGAAATGGCAGCACAAAATTGCAACTATCTCTTGATTGCCATTTCTTACGAAGAATTGGAAACCATTTTTTAATTGCCATTCTTACCAAGAAATGGCAGCACAAAATGCATATCACTACAAGGCATAGGCCATTTTCCGATGAAAATACCGACGCTTTTACATTAAATTTTTTTTTTTCACGGGCACAAATGTCGCTATAAAAGTCGCTAAAAGCATCGAAAAAGAACCGTCGCTATATAGAGATGATGATAAACGTCGCTATTAATCGTTGCTATAGAGCGACACTGGTAAACATCGCTATATAGCGATGATTAACAGAACTTTAAAAAAAGGATTAGTGGGGCTAAATAAGGCTTGCTATGGTCCTATTTAGCCCCACTAATCCTTTTTTTTTTTGGGTAAGCAACAAAAGCATATACATGTCGAACATATACAACATTGTTTGTTACAAAATTACCCTTTTGAAAGGGCGATACAAAATTGCTCAAACGAGTGGATATACAAAATGACATACAGGGCGAAGAAAATGTAAATTGCTAGTACCACTATTACTACTACTACTCCTCATCCGAATCCAAATCGTCCTCATCTTGTTGGCCTGTTCCTTGGTCCTCGTGAGCTGCACCTTCTCCCTGATCCTCGTCACGTGCATCTGATCCCTGGCCCTGGCGATCGCTCGCCTCCGATGATGGGACACTTGAGCTTTGACCCTAAGAGTGAACCATATAAATCAAAAATTGGATTGGAACTTAAAGAATAAAACAATTTAAAAAGTGAGATTATAAGTAGGAGTAAACTTATACCGTCGTGCGAGCAGCCACCTCAACCCAATCGACCGTCGCTCCCTTGCCTCTTACTCAATAAACCACGGCTTTTTTCCTATTCGAAATGTGCATCGCGTCTCTACATCTATAGGAAGATGACCCATCGCAGCTTGCTGTGGATCCAATTTACAAGAGTTAGAGTTAGCTAAAGTGCATGTAATATGTAGTAAAACAAATAGAACAATACATTAAATGAGAAGAAGTAGACTTACCACGGTTTCCTCGAATGCCAACCGTCCGCCTGCACCAAAGTGCGAAGTACCTACGACGTCAAGCCATCTCTTCGCAGCCCTCCTCTGACCCTCGAACAATTCGGGATTGTCTCTATTCTGCTTCTTGAAGAACTTCCAATCAACTTTGTCTACCCACATAAAGGGTCCCCAGGAGGTGATTGGAATTTCAAAAAATTGTGTTGTGGGAGTTTGGGAGGTACTTGCCACGAGCGAGGTCACGAGGGCTACCCATATTCCTATTTTGAAAATGGCTTGATCCGATGCGGGGGCAGCTGAGATTTGATCTTAGTCAATCTAGGACCGTTACGTGTCCGTGAATCGAATTGAGAAGCCATTGGTGATATGGCTCTGGTTAAGTCACACCCTTTTATCATAATCGCTCCACAGTCCTAATCGCTCCTTGAACCGAAACTATTAATTAATTGTGCCTCTCAATCGATCACTTTATTAATCGATTAACCTAAGTATTGCCCAATCGATCAATTTCAATTAGTTTTGGTAAGTGGTGGCTTAATTAACCTATGTTTATCTATGGATTAATTTATTTATGCTTTAATTAAACTATGTTAAATCTCTATGGCTTAATTTATTTATGCATAGACTATGTGCAAGGGGGGCTTCCCAAACGTTCAATAAAAGATTGAACCCAAAACCTTCCTTCTCAAAGAGTGTGCCCTACCATCAAGCTACAAAGTCATCTAAGGAAGGATCTCTCTCTCTCTCTCTCCCATTGTTTGACGGCCGCTTTCCAGCCCGCTTCTGCTCGCCCTCCTCCCGTCGATCATAAGTGGAGCATCATCTCCGCGTCCTCCAGCCCCTGGAATCATAACCATACGCTTGAGTATTACGTCCATGTTCGCACAAACGACGTCGACCTCGGCCAACTCATACCTCCTATTAATCAAACGCTCACAAACTCCTTCGGATCCACTCAGCTGTTCGCCTTCAACGTCACCCGGGGGGCTGATCCTCAATCGACGCAGTTGGGGTTCATCCGCGGATACACAGTGCAGGCTAGCTATGATTCCACTTCCATCGGCATTGAGGTGGAGGGCTTGTCTTACGATGATGGCTCCTTCAAAGGCACCATACAGCTTCAAGGCTTCGTCGCTGCTGGAACCAACGAAATCGCAGTGGTGGGAGGCACCGGTGTTTTCAGAGGCGCAAGAGGTTATGCCGTCGTAACACAACTGAGCTCCCAAGGGAATGCGTTTCTTTATCACCACCAGCTGCATTTTCTCTAATCTGCTAATGCTATTCACTGTTTCTCATGGATGTGGATATGCGGGAGCCACGAATCGTACCGTTTCAATTTCCAACATGGATCCAATGGTACTTGTAAGCGCCTTCCGCGTTTGATAATAAGATGAGCTGCATTAATTTCAATCGTCGGTTGGTGAATTCAGAAAACTATGAGCTCTTTTGCTTTACAGAGCAAATGCGAATGACTTTATAGTTCTAAGCTTAATTGGAACGTAATTGGAACGTAATAAGTACCTTATGAGACGTTATCTCGTTAACACAAAGTCGACACAACGAGTAACTCTTCATCCATTCTTACAAACTTAAGCGAGATGGAATGTTTGGTCAAACTAAGATGTATTCAAATCTACGTCTATATCTCATAAAAAATCTCCCAAACAATCATCATAAACTAAGATGTTCCATTCCCTATGGGAGTAGAAGCACGGTGGCGTCCCCTCGAAGGCCTCAATCGGGTGTGTGAGTTGGGTGGGTGAGTTATTAGATTATAATTATTATTTTTTAAACTCTTTCTTATAGCCTTCTTATCACTAAGCTTCCCATTTGTGTGCCTAAACCTTCATATATGTTGCTTTACGTATTGAGGTTCAGTCTTTAAATGTGATCCAATTCTTCTCCAGATTTGCAAAGCCTCTAGCTTCATAGCGGCGCTTGCTCTCTTTAATCTTCTCTTAATATTATCGATAAGATGGATCCTACCCAAGAAGAAGGCATGCCCTTGGAACTCTAAAAGTCCATGTATACTGAACTTAAGGTCAAAGTTATCATCCACTTGGTGATGAGATGCCAATCAAAATAGATTATGTTAGAATGTGGGTTTTTCCATGTGTAAATTAGAAAATTTGGCATGTTTATCATTGGAAACATAACAAAGCAAGGAAGAAAATACTCTACTAGTATCCATTATCAACCAAGGCAATGTCCTAATACATGTCCTACTTCATTAAGGCATGTTTAGCATAAAGTCTTCCAAGCCTACTCAAAGACAAAATTTAGTCCTATGGTATACTCTAGAGTATACTCTACACTTTTTATGACATGTTTGTACTATACAATGTTTGAACTATGCATGCCAAGGTTTTCTTACATATTCTTGATATTGGGTAAGAATGCATCCAAATGGTAAAACATCTTTCTTGGATACAAGTGAGTGATTATCATTTGTATTGATTCTTGAACTAACTACACTTTCAGCAGCAAGTAAGTCCTTACTATGAGGCATTCGCATCTCCAACTGCATGTGGAGATATATGCCACAACGCATTCAGCTCTTCAGGTGACTCCATTCTTGCATCCATCACTAATGCGTGCAAAGAGAGTATTCAATCAGCAATACAGATCGGCAAATTAGTCTTTAAGACATTTCAACATCGGCTCAGTCATGCTGCATTGCACCACCCTTGGATAGAGTTATCACCACCTCCGATCAGTAGATCATTCCTCAGCATGAGGACCGTTATACATCAGTACAGTCCTACCCCACTGTAGTTGGCATCATCAGGTTCAGCTATAGCACAACTTGTGGAGCTTTAGTGTTTCAGCATGCACTTATGGTTGTCGTATACAGTCCATATTTGATGCAGATTAGTGGCTGGATCTAGGACTTCAAATCAGTCCCTACATCAACATTCATTACCTCATTTGCCTTAGGGACATGCTATGGTTTTTTATTGATATTCCAAGCTTATAGTCCTTTATATTATTATTAGCTCCACCTTGAGCATTTGACAGATCCTACATCCCATGTTGACGGATGTTTAACCATGCACATATCAGATGACCTCCAGTTCATGATCGTTGAGCATACAAGTTTGACAGGTTTCTGTACCTTGTTAGTTTTATAGGCCTCTTCACTAGCACAGTAGTGTATCATAGATCCACCTTCAGCCCCAAAATTTCAGCCCCTGGATCACTCTGTCCACACTGACTATGAGGTCTTCTTCGACCCTGCATCATTCAACAGAGATCATAGTTCTACTACAAGAGGTATATTCATTGCTAGCTAGAGTCTCATTAAGACAAACGTCTAAAAGACTCCACAGGCATTGGGGTTGGCATAGATGAAACATTAGGATCTCATAAAAAACTACTTTTTTAATCAACTATAACATATTTGGAAAGAAGAAACTACTTATGGTAGCAGAATCCCATAATCTATATGCTTTGCTCTCACCATTGTAGCTAGTGAGAACACACTTTTGAAATCATGGTCTTCAACCTATAAATAATATAATTTTCCATTAAACAACAGTTGGAGACCTGTTCATGAGATAGACTATTGTGTTACATGTTTTAGCCCAATAACCACATAGGAGATGCCTCTCTTCCATGATACACGATGCTATTTTAGAGATAACTCTATTTTTTCTCTTAGCCCCACCATCTTAATGGATGCTACATCCATGGGTGAATTCCTTCTAATCCCATGGTAGCTCGAAAAAATTATTGAATAGAAATGACTTGTATACTCACCACCATTGTTACAACTCAATGTGTTAATGTGCTTGCTTATTTTCTTCTAAACAAGGTCTTTAAAATCTAAAAGTATCAAAAGGCTTAATATTTTTATTGCAAGAAATAAATCCATGTCTTTGTGGATATAGTGTCTGATATAGTACCATTTCCTACCAAATGATCGATGGAGGCTTTCCCCTAGCAGATATCTATGTGCACTAATCAAGAATTTCAGATACAAGTAATCACGTGAATTTTTTATGAGATTTGCATGCATGAACATTATTTTTAAGTAATGGTAGATGCAATCATGGGAAGAAATTTCCGATTTTAAAAACTTGGAAACCTATAAACTATTGCTACTATTGTGTCTATTACTACCAGTATTATGTCTACTATCACTAGTACAAGGTTTATTGCTAAATAATATGTTAAAAACTCATAGTAAAGTCTTAATATTGCCAATAAAATGATAAATATTATAGTAAATTAGGAGAGAAAGAGCACTACTAGTATTATTCATGTTATCACTAGTAATTATAGTATTACTATGAATATTATCAATAGTAATAAGACAAATATCTATGGTACTAGTCTTATTACCAATGGTAGTACTACCAGCACAACTAAATAAGGACCCCATGTGTTTTTTTCTAGTGCTTTGAATTCTAAAGGTAATTTTCTTTTTAATCCAAGCATATCCCAAGGCCTAACCTAGGGAGTGGTTCTTATACCCGCAAGGCAAGAGGCTAGATGCGACTGCCTATGTGTACATTCCTAGAATTTCTCAAAGGCATATTTTTTTCCTTTCAAAAAATTTCCTGCATTTATAAAACAAAATTTGCATCATGTTGGATGCATGCACTGTTGCATTACTTTTAAGATGTATACATATTGAAGGTCTAATTTTCTCACTCCCCTTTGGTTGACTTATGGGTGCTCGATGTTTTGTGCTCATGAACCCTTAACCCAACGCGTGCACTGTGCTCAAATGTTGCATTCCTTGGTGAGTTTCGCATGCAACATACTCGGGTGTGATGCAGATAGACGTCAACAGAAACAACTCAGAAGTCGGGGTTGCTATTGTAAGAGGATCGTATAGTGACATAGGATTGAACGTAGGAAATAAACATAGAACAATATAGACAAAATGGAAACAAAACACACATATATTGTATTAAAGAAAGACTCTATTTACAACAATGAAGCTACCGTAGCTTTAAATGAGTACTCAGCTATGCAAGCTTCTAGCCTAGCAAGCTAGAGAGAGATCACACAACTCATGAACAAACACTACCTACTCTCTGTTACAATGCTTTACTACTAAGTAGTCTTACTGCAAGAATAACTTTTATTCCTAACACTCGCAGTTTGCTGAGCTGTTGCTCATCGTTCGTCTACAACCCTTATCTTTAAAATGACTCCTCCTCGATCGGAGTTACTGGCTTAGCTCTTGCTATTGCTTGCCACTCGAGAAGTTGCTAAAGATGTGCTTGCTACTCGAGAAGTTAGCCAAAGATGTGCTACCATGTTAGCGGGTGCCACATGCTCGTACCTATGTTGGTAAGTTATGTACGATTCCACCTTTGTCGACTTGACCCAAGGGTAAACATTTCACCTCAGCTTTCTACAACCAACCCCTCACGATTTCAGACTAGTTGGAACTAAATGCTACTAGAAGGCACATGTGGACTAAAGCCGCAGGGTCACCATGCAGCACAACACGCCCTTGTCTTGGAGGTTGGTGAGAAGTTACTTAGGGAGCAATAGAAGAGGATCTGGGGGCATCATTTGGAGAAGCATGGGAGGAAGATGGTCTTGGAGAGGGAGGGCCAAAAGGTTTAACCATTGCTCATGGATCCTAAGGGGGCTAAGGACATAAGGAGCATATGTAATGGGAGGCCTCTTGAGATTTGTAAGCCAATCCATAGACCATAGCTCGGCAAGTGGGTCCTCAGAGGGGTTGATGATGCCACAAGCATTGTCAAAACGAGTCATGTAGCATTTATACTAGAGTGGATCTCTTCTGCCACTTAATACTTAGGTCCTTGTTCAGGTCTCAAACGTAAAGTGCATGGCAACTACCTCTGTGATGTGGCTGCCGAGTAGTTTCTTAGCCTCCTTAAGAATGCCACATAATATATTGAAAGGGTCGGCATGGTTGGATGTGGAAGAGCATGGGTTTGAGCTACAAAATTATGATGTGGCAGGCTACTCGATCTTAAACAAACAAATAAAAATTGTGATAGGTGTGGTTATAAATGTAATTCTTCACGTGGTTGGCCCGAGTGTCGCATCGTGAAGAGATAGAGGTGGGGTCGTAGGACTAGGAAGTGACAAGTTGATGTGTTGCCAAGCCTTGTGAATAGGGAATTGGTGTTGGGACTGGGCACTTGGCTTAAAACTTCACTTGCAAAGGTGGTAATAGGAATGAGATCTTGCCCATCCAAAATTGGCCTTGCTTCCAAAACCCGCTCAAGTAAAGTTTGGGTGGTCAACTAAAAAATGAGCGGGGTAAACACCTATAGCATCGTGTCAAAGAGAGACACAAAGGGAGTCTGAGTCCCTACATCTTATCCTAGCTGCGGGCCTATAAAACAAGCCAAGGTAGACACTTGTACACCCTTCTCACAAAAACATCACATAAGTGCACTTAACTCATAGGCTCAACCCAAAGGCATTCTCTTTTCCGAGTGCAATTCCATTGGCTATCCAGATGCAATAACATTGCACACCAACTACACTCTCTTTGAGTGGTTTCTAGATGGCATTCACAAAGCTTTTCAAATCTCCAAAATAAAATCAGCAAAGTACCCAACCAAAGAATGACTCATGTAGCACTTCCTGGGCACCTGTGAACCAAGAAAGAGGCGGCACACGAGGCCAACCAATAGCTTATGGCAAAAAGAAATTGCAGTAGCAAAATCACAACTCACCAAGCCCTGAAAACTCAAACCAGTCCTCAATTGCCAAGAGGACATAGTAGCCAATGCCCAACTGCATTCTCAACCAAAGAGGAGTGCAAAGGCATGAAGAAAGAGCATTTACAAGAGCCGACTGGAACAGAAATTTCACTAAAAAATGTGAAAAGAAGCACTTTTGTTGTGAAGAAGTGGAAGTTCTTGGGCTCAAAAGAAGCATGCTTCAGAGAGGAATACATTGAGAAGATTTTGGAGAAGTTTCATCGCCGGAAAGTCCTCCAAAACTGATGAAAATGAGTCAACCAACGCGTGGGACCACTCAAAATTCAACAGAAAGCTGTAGCTTTGCAAGAGGAGATGCTCAGGATGCTGTAGAAGCAAAAAGGTCTAGAAAAAGCCACTTTTGCAAATTTGACCAGCAAAAGAAGTGCTCAACTCTACCCGTTCTACCAAACGAATGGAGGGAAAAGCATATCACTGCGAAGGGGAGGAAGAGGGGAAGCCATCGGGCCAAATGGAAGTCGAGGAATCCAAACGGGTGAGGAGTTATGAAAAAAAACGGAATTCAGCTGAAGGAGGCTGAAAAACCAGTCCAAAATCTCAACAAAGGGAGAAGATGAGAGAGAAAACCACACATGTGAAGTTTAGAAGGCCCAAGAAGGTCCAGGAATGGCAAAGGAGCATGTAGAAGGCACTAGAGCGACCTGGAACTCTAGGGGGGGCACTGAAGATACATGGCCCTCTAGGGGGCCCATTAAAAATGCCACATCATCATTTCCCAACAACCACTCTTTTAATTCCTTGGAATGCCTTTGCCTAGGGATTAATTACGCTTATGTGCTAGGCACCATGCCACGTTTAATTACACATTATTAAGCCCACGCTTGGACTTTTAAAACCAAATTAGTTGTCACGGTCTTGTAGTACATTGAAGTACTTAGAATTTCACGCCCCCGTGACACCTCTGGTACTATGAGAGAGTCATCCTCAAAATCCAACAAGCCCACCTCCATATCTCCTATGCCTACATTGAAGTCACTGAGGAGGATATCTTCTTGTCTAGAGAACTCCATGACGTCATCATATAGCTTCTCATATGGGCTATGCCCTCTATGGTGACCTCATGTGCATAGGATGATGTATCTGGGGGGAAGTAGCACACATCAATGAAGATCATATGTGCCTCTAGTAATCGGACTCATATCCTTATTTGTCATGCATGCACCTCTCTCCGTACTACATAATGAGTTTCCTCAAGTGTGATATGAAGAGAACAGTACCTCCAGATCCCCGTATTCCACCGTCTCTCCTCATCTCTCTCCTATGAGTTGACTCCCAGGTGTACCCCATCATTGTAGACAGCCCTTTCTCTAGGCTCTCATGTCTCTCTGTGTAAAACATCATATATCTATCAGTGTAGGTCTCCAAGAACCCTCCTCGATCAATGTAGGTCTCGAAGAACCACCCTCCAAGGACCAAAGGGTACCATTGCAATTCCACACTTCCATTTTCAGCCCAGTTTGTGCACTCATCCCATGGGTTCGATACCATCATAACTCCCCGTCTTCTCTTCCTTCTCTATCTATTCTATCTCGAATGATCACTTTACCATCTCAATAGGCAGCCCGTTTCCTTGCTGCCATGGCTGCCATTACATGTACCATTCCTTCCCTCTGGTGCTCTTGCTCTGTTTCTTGAAAGGAAGTTCTTCAAGAGGTGAGTTTGTTTCAACAATGTAGGTTATTTGTTTATTAGCTTTAGTTTTGTGAGTGCTTCTCCTTGTATTGCTAAACCTGTAAACTAGTTTTCATGCTTGTTTTCAAAGGATTGAAACAAAAAACGAAATTTCAAGAAAGAAAGAAGACTCACCTCTTTTTTGTATTTTTCTTCCTTCTCTTTCTCCTTGTCTCCTCAATCTCCTCCTTTCAAGAAGTTACTTTTATAATCTCCTCCTTCCTCTAACATCTTATTTGAAAAATGGTATGTTTCCTCTCTTTTGTAGGGCCAGTCCACAACACCAAGCGGGACGTACTATTTCAGGTAAGTGCTTCCTCTTTTTTTCATTTATTATTTTCGTTATTTGCATTGGCCTGCAGTGCTAGCTGCAATGATGGGCGTAGGAACCCTCTCTTCCCCTCAATCTCTTTCCTTCTTCTCTCCTTCAATCTATTTCCTCCTTTTTTTCCCTCTTTCCTTTTCCTCTTCTTCTCTCTTTCTTTCCCTCTTTTTTCCTCTTTCCTTTCCCTCTTCTTCTCTCTTTCCCCCTTCTCTTATGCTCATGCATAAACATAAGCATGAGCATAAGAGAAGGAGACATATGCTCATGCTTATGCTTATGCATGAGCATAAGAGAAGTAGACATATGCTCATGCATAAGCATGAGCATAGGTCTCTTTTTCCCTCTTTTCTCTTTCCCTCTCCTTCTCTCTTTCTCTCCCTCTTTCCTCTTTTCCAATCTCTCTTCTCCTCTTTTCCCCCTCTTTTCCCTCTTTCCTTTACCTCATGCTCATGCATAAGCATAAGCATAAGCATATGCTTATGCTTATGCTTAAGCATAAGCATGAGCATAAGAAAAGGAGACATATGCTCATGCTTATGCTTATGCATGAGCATAAGAGAAGTAGACATATGCTCATGCATAAGCATGAGCATACGTCTCTTTTTTCCTCTTTTCTCTTTCCCTCTTCTTCTCTCTTTCTCTCCCTCTTTCCTCTTTTCTAATCTCTCCTTTTTTTCCCTCTTCTTCTCTCTTTTTTTCCATCTTTTTCCCTCTTTCCTTTCCCTCTTCTTCTCTCTTTCCCCCTTCTCTTATGCTAATGCATAAACATAAGCATGAGCAAAAGAATGCATTTGCATGAGCATAAGTGAAGTAGACATATGCTCATGCATAAGCATGAGCATGTCTCTTTTTTCCTCTTTTCTTATTCCCTCTCTTTCTCTCCCTCTTTCCTCTTTTCCAATCTCTCTTCTCCTCTTTTCCCCCTCTTTTCTCTCTTTCCTTTCCCTCTTATTCTCTCTTTCCCCCTTCTCTTATGCTCATGCATAAGCATAAGCATGAGCATATGCTTATGCTTATGCTTAAGCATAAGCATGAGCATATGTCTCTTTTTTCCTCTTTTCTCTTTCCCTCTTCTTCTCTCTTTCTCTCCCTCTTTCCTCTTTTCCAATCTCTCCTTCCTTTCCCTCTTCTTCTCTCTTTCTTTCCCTCTTTTTCCCTCTTTCCTTTCCCTCTTCTTCTCTCTTTCTGCCTTCTCTTATGCTCATGCATAAACATAAGCATGAGCATAAGAGAAGGAGACATATGCTCATGCTTATGCTTATGCATGAGAATAAGAGAAGTAGACATATGCTCATGCATAAGCATGAGCATATGTCTCTTTTTTCCTCTTTTCTCTTTCCCTCTTCTTCTCTCTTTCTCTCCCTCTTTCCTCTTTTCCAATCTCTCCTTCCTTTCCCTCTTCTTCTCTCTTTCTTTCCCTCTTTTTCCCTCTTTCCTTTCCCTCTTTCGCCCTTTTCTTATGCTCATGCATAAACATAAGCATGAGCATAAGAGAAGGAAACATATGCTCATGCTTATGCTTATGCATGAGCATAAGAGTAGACATATGTCTCTTTTTTCCTCTTTTCTCTTTCCCTCTTCTTCTCTCTTTCTCTCCCTTTTTCCTCTTTTCCAATCTCTCCTTCCTTTCCCTCTTCTTCTCTGTTCTCCTCTTTTCCCCCTCTTTTCCCTCTTTCCTTTCCCTCTTATTCTCTCTTTCCCCCTTCTCTTATGCTCATGCATAAGCATAAGCATGAGCATAAGATAAGAAGACATATGCTCTTTCTCTTTCTCCTTTCCCTCTTCTTCTCTCTTCTCCTCTTTTCCCCCTCTTTTCCCTCTTTCCTTTCCCTCTTATTCTCTCTTTCCCCCTTCTCTTATGCTCATGCATAAGCATAAGCATGAGCATAAGATAAGAAGACATATGCTCTTTCTCTTTCTCCTTTCCCTCTTCTTCTCTCTTCTCCTCTTTTCCCCCTCTTTTTCCCTCTTTCATGCTCATGTTCTTATGCTCATGCATAAGCATAAGTTAAGCATGAGCATATGTCTCTGTCTCTTATGCTTATGCATAAGACTGCTCTTATGCATAAGCATAAGCATGAGCATAAGAGAAGGAGATATATGCTCATGCTTATACTTCTTTCCCTCTTCTTCTCTCTTTTCCTCTTCTTCTCTTTTCCAAACTCTCTTTTCTTTCTTTCCTTTCCCTCTTCTTCTCTCTTCTCCTCTTTCCCCCTCTTTTTTTCCTCTTTCTCATTTCCCTCTTCTTCATCTTCTCGTCCACTTCCTCTTTTCCCTCTTCTTCCTCTTCTTTCCCTCTTTCCTTTCCCTCTTCTTCCTCTTCTCCACTTTCTCATTTCCCTCTTCTCTCCCTCTTCTTCAAATTCCTCTTCCTCTTCTTCCTCCTTCTCTCCCTCTTCTTCCTCCTTCTCTCCCTCTTCTTTCTCTTCCTTTCCCTCTTTCCTTTCCCTTCTCTTTCCCCCTTCTCTTATTCTCTGTTTCCCCCTTCTCTTATTCTCTCTTCTTTCTCTCTTCTTGCTCTTCTCTCCCTCTTCTTCCTCTTCTTCTCTCTTCTCCTCTTTTCCTCTCTCCTTTCCCTCTTCTTTCTCTCTTCTTTCTCTCTTATTCCTCTTCTCTCCCTCTTCTTCCTCTTTCCTTTCCCTCTTCTTCCTCTTCTCGTCCACTTCCTCTTTTCCCTCTTCTTCCTCTTCTTTTCCTCTTTCCTTTCCCTCTTCTTCCTCTTCTCCTCCACTTTCTCTTTTCCCTCTTCTCTCCCTCTTCTTCAGATTCCTCTTCTCGTCCACTTCCTCTTTTTGGTCTTCTTCCTCTTCTTTCCCTCTTTCCTTTCCCTCTTCTTCCTCTTCTCCTCCACTTTCTCATTTCCCTCCTCTTCCTCTTCTTCAGATTCCTCTTCCTCCTTCTCTCCCTCTTCTTCCTCTTCCTTTCCCTCTTTCCTTTCCCTTCTCTTTCCCGCTTCTCTTATTCTCTCTTTCCCCCTTCTCTTATTCTCTCTTCCTTCTCTCTTCTTCCTCTTCTTCTCTCTTCTCCTCTCTTCCCCTCTCCTTTTCCTCTTCTTTCTCTCTTCTTTCTCTCTTCTTCCTCTTCTCTCCCTCTTCTTTCTCTTCTTCCTCTTCTTCCTCTTCCTTTCCCTCTTCTTCCTCTTCTTTCCCTCTTTCCTTTCCCTCTTCTTCCTCTTCTCCTCGCCCTTCTCTTTTCCCTCTTCTCTCCCTCTTCTTCAAATTCCTCTTCCTCTTTCTCTTCTTCCTCTTCTCTCCCTCTTTGCCTATTCCTATGCCTATGCCTATGCTTATGTTTGTTTTTTTGTTTTTTGTTTTCGTGTTTGTGTATATGTTAGACATGGGATCACATCTCTCATCCGACGAGTACGGACAGCCTCGCAGGAGGAGAGCTCACGATCTATATGCTCCAGAGGACTTTGATTCCTCTCAGGCGACTACCTCAAGAACTACCCCTGGTCGGACTCCTCTCGAACCTAGCACTACCACTACCCCTGGTCCGACTTCTCTTCCATGTAGCACTCTGAGTACCCCTTGGGGAGCTCCTTTGCTAGCCGTGCATGGCTTTGTTGGGAGTCCTGACGAGTTTGTAATGCAGATAAGTGATGAGGAGGTAGCGAGATTCTTCTCTCTGCTATCTCAGAGGACCTCAGCAATTCCCTCCCCTACACCGACGGTTGGACGTACTGCCCTCTTTCCTTTCCCTCTTCTTCCTCTTCTCCTCCACTTTCTCATTTCCGTCCTCTTTCTCTTCTTCAGATTCCTCTTCCTCTTCTTCCTCCTTCTCTCCCTCTTCTTCCTCTTCCTTTCCCTCTTTCCTTTCCCTTCTCTTTCCCCCTTCTCTTATTTTCTCTTTTTCTATCTTCTCTTATTCTCTCTTTCTTCTCTCTTCTTCCTCTTCTTCTCTCTTCTCCTCTCTTCCCCTCTCCTTTCCCTCTTCTTTCTCTCTTCTTCCTCTTCTCTCCCTCTTGTCCCTCTTCTTCCTCTTCTTCCTCTTCCTTTCCCTCTTCTTCCTCTTCTTTCCCTCTTCTTCCTCTTCTCCTCCCCCTTCTCTTTTCCCTCTTCTCTCCCTCCTCTTCAAATTCCTCTTCCTCTTTTTCCTCTTCCTCTTCCACTTCTTCCTCTTCTCTCCCTCTTTGCCTATGCCTATGCCTATGCCTATTCTTATGTTTGTTTTTTTGTTTTTTGTTTTCGTGTTTGTGTCTATGTTAGACATGGGATCACATCGCTCATGCGATGAGTACGGCTCAGACCTAGCACTATGACTACCCCTCGTCCGACTCCTCTTCTACGTAGCACTGTGAGTACCCCTTAGGGAACTCCTTTGCTAGCTGTGCATGGCTTTGTTGGGAGTCCCGACGAGTTTGTAACACAAATGAGTGATGAGGAGGCAGCGAGATTATTCTCTCTGCTATCTCAGAGGACCTCAGCAATTCCCTCCCCGACACTGACGGCTGGACATACTGCCGAGCCATCCCCTCATGCCCTTTCGACCGAGGGGTCATCACCTGCACATGCCTCTCATAACGGAAGGAAGAGTAGGAAGGGTAGCTTATGTTATGCTGACTCGAAAGATGTAGACGAGTCAGCACACTCACATTCCTACAGGTCTCCACTTGGTCTGGAGACACAGTATCAGTTAGGTCCCTTGCCCTCTCCTACTCCCACTGCTACTCCTTGCTTCGGAAGCACTCGCACAGCTTCCACTCCTTCTGACTCTGCTACCATCAGTCCTCCTTACTCATCAGGGGATCTCTTCTATCAAATCACAACTGCCAGAGAGATAATCGAAGATAGAAAGGGCAAAGAAGTGATGGCTACCATGAGGCGTTTGATGAGCCATTACTTCAAGAGCAGCATTGCTACCGATTGGCAGTATCAAGATGACCAAAAGAAGCAGGCGGTCATCAATGAATTAAAACAAAAATACCCTAACCCGCCAAATTGGGAGTTTAATGAGAATTATATGCGAGAGTGCATGGATTTGGTCTTGAAGCATCGTAGATCAACCTTGCATACTTCCATCACAAAGGGGTTGGCTAAACCCAGCTGGTTAGACAAAGTTGATTGGAAGTTCTTCAAGAAGCAGATAGAGACAATCCCGAATTGTTCGAGGGTCAGAGGAGGGCTACGAAGAGACGGCTGGACGTCGTAGGTACTTTGAACTTTGGTGCAGGCGGATGGTTGGCATTCGAGGAAACTGTGGTAGGTCTACTTCTTCTCATTTAATGTATTGTTCTATTTGCTTTACTACATGTTACATGCACTTTAGCTAACTCTAACTCTCGTAAATTGGATCCACAGCAAGCTGCGATGGGTCATCTTCCTACAGATGCAGAGACACGACGTGCATTTCGGATAGAAACAAAGCCGTGGTTTATTGAGTAAGAGGCAATGGGAGCGACGGTCGATTGGGCTGAGGTGGCTGCTCGCACGGTATAAGTCTACTCCTACTTGTAATCTCAATTTTTAAATTGTTTTATTCTTTAAGTTCCAATCCAATTTTCGATTTATATGGTTCACTCTTAGGGTCAAAGCTCAAGCGTCCCATCATCGGAGGCGAGCGATCACGAATAGAGACAATCCCGAATTGTTCGAGGGTCAGAGGAGGGCTGTGAAGAGACGGCTGGACGTCGTAGATACTTCGCACTTTGGTGTAGGCAGATGGTTGGCATTCGAGGAAACTGTGGTAGGTCTACTTCTTCTCATTTAATGTATTGTTCTATTTGTTTTACTAAATATTACATGCACTTTAGCTAACTCTAACTCTCATAAATTGGATCCACAGCAAGCTGCGATGGGTCATCTTCCTACAGATGCAGAGACACGACGTGCATTTCGGATAGGAACAAAGCCGTGGTTTATTGAGTAAGAGGCAATGGGAGCGACGGTCGATTGGGCTGAGGTGGCTGCTCGCACGGTATGAGTCTACTCCTACTTGTAATCTCAATTTTTAAATTGTTTTATTCTTTAAGTTCCAATCCAATTTTCAATTTATATGGTTCACTCTTAGGGTCAAAGCTCAAGCGTCCCATCATCGGAGGCGAGCGATCACCAGGGCCAGGGATCAAACGCACGCGACGAGGATCAGGGAGAAGGTGCAGCTCACTAGGACCAAGGAACAGGCCAACAAGATGAGGACGATTTGGATTCGGATGAATAGTAGTAGTAGTAATAGTGGTACTAGCAGTTTACATTTTCTTCGCCCTGTATGTCATTTTGTATATCCACTCGTTTGAGCAATTTTGTATCGCCCTTTCAAAAGGGTAATTTTGTAACAAACAATGTTGTTTATGTTTGACAGGTATATGCTTTTGTTGCTTACCCAAAAAAAAAAAAGGATTAGTCGAGCCAAACAGGGCCATAGCAAGCCCTGTTTAGCCCCCCTAATCCTTTTCTTAAAGTTCTGTTAATCATCGCTATATAGCGATGTTTACCAGTGTCGCTATATAGCGACGATTAATAGTGTCGCTACATAGCGACGTTTATCATCATCGCTATATAGCGACGCTTTATAGCGATGGTTCTTTTCTGACTGTTATAGCGACGTTTGCGATCGTGAAAAAAAAAATTTAATGTAAAAGTGTCGGTATTTTCATCAGAAAATGGCCTATGCCTCGTAGTGATATGCATTTTGTGCTGCCATTTCTTGGTAAGAATGGCAATTAAAAAATGGTTTCCAATTCTTCGTAAGAAATGGCAATCAAGAGATAGTTGCGATTTTGTGCTGCCATTTCTTCTTAGAAAATGGTAGTCAAGAGGTGCTTGCCATTTCTTTGAACGAAGTGGCAGTCAAGAGATAGGTGCCATTTCTTACCAAGAAATGGCAATCAAGAATTTGCTACCATTTCTTCATAAGAAAGGGTAGTCAAGAATTGGCTGCCATTTAATGCTGCCAATTATGGCTAAGAAATGGCAGACAATAAAAGGTTGCCATTTCTTCCAAAGAAATGGCAGTTCAAGAACTAGTTGCCATTTCTTACTACCATTTTTGCAAAAAATATGCAATTTGAGAAGCTGTTGCCATTTCCTACATAAGAAATGGCAAAAAAGGAAATTGTGTGCCATTTGCTATTGCCATTTCTACCTAGTTTTGTAGTAGTGATGTTGAACTTCACTAGTGATGGCAAGTCTATTTGAGTAGGGATTATTAATTGCAGAAGAAGACTCCTCTCACCCAAAAGCAGGTATTTGCAAGACCTATCTTATGCTCCTCCAAAGGCATTTCCATGATTAGCACCAGAATTGTATGCTAGTACAAATACACATACAAATCCCAGGGGCAGATGGGCACCCCAGTCATTAGAGAAATTGCCAACTTTCCCATAGATGCTACAGGAGTTCTGGGTGGCAACTCGATGAAAGGAGACATTGCAATCAAACTCTTGGTTGATTGTGGGAACACTCTATGTAGGATTTATCCAAAGGAGCGAGCTACCATAGAAGCAATTTTGATAAAAGCATATAGTTCAATGTAAAAGAGGATGTGGCAATGTGACCCATTGACGGAATGAAGACATGTTGCAACATAGGCTACATATTTTTTTAGCTTGACCCATATGACCTTAATTTTGATTGCCAAATTTGTAGTGCCCTTGGATTGTACATATGGAATTAAACTTATTGATATAGGAAAATTCCCAAATAATATGTACTATCCATAACCTTTTTTAAGAATTTCTAGCTTCCATATGGGACTTCAAGTTCCCTCATGGGATTGCAAGTTTGCTCATGGGATTTCCTCGTTTTTGTGTCATCTCTTGCATGGTACTTAGAACTCCCTTATGGAAATAAACCAATAGCACTTGATTGTTTAAATCAATATCCCATGTGACTACTAGAAGTTGTAAACCTGACATTTGAATCAACATCTTTCATGAATATTTGAAGCCTTGAACATGAAATTTGAAGTCCCCATATATGATGTCTTAAAAACATGACATTTAAATGAATATCCCATGAGAATATTTGAAGCCTTAAACATGACATTTTGAATCAATATCCTGCTAAGATATTTGAATCCTTAAACATGACATTTGAATCAATTACCGATGTGAATATTTGAAGCCTTTAACCAATAGCCTGTGTGAATATTTGAAGTCTTCTACCACTAGCCCTTGATGGATTAAATTTGTACCTTACATGAGTATTTTAAATCTTGTTGAACATGAAATTTGAAGTCCCACGTATGAGTTTGGTACTCCCATACACAAGTGAATCACTATCCCACATAGAATCTTGGATTAAGTACTAAACATCAATTTAAAGTCCCCATTCCCATTTACAGAGCAAATGCGAATGACTTTATAGTTCTAAGCTTAATTGGAACGTAATAAGTACCTTATGAGACGTTATCTCGTTAACACAAAGTCGACACAACGAGTAACTCTTCATCCATTCTTACAAACTTACGCGAGATGGAATGTTTGGTCAAACTAAGATGTATTCAAATCTACATCTATATCTCATAAAAAATCTCCCAAACAATCATCATAAACTAAGATGTTCCATTCCCTATGGGAGTAGAAGCACGGTGGCGTCCCCTCCAAAGGCCTCAATCGGGTGTGTGAGTTGGGTGGGTGAGTTATTAGATTATAATTATTATTTTTTAAACTCTTTCTTATAGCCTTCTTATCACTAAGCTTCCCATTTGTGTGCCTAAACCTTCATATATGTTGCTTTACGTATTCAGGTTCGGTCTTTAAATGTGATCCAATTCTTCTCCAGATTTGCAAAGCCTCTAGCTTCATAGCGGCGCTTGCTCTCTTTAATCTTCTCTTAATATTATCGATAAGATGGATCCTACCCAAGAAGAAGGCATGCCCTTGGAACTTTAAAAGTCCATGTATACTGAACTTAAGGTGAAAGTTATCATCCACTTGGTGATGAGATGCCAAACAAAATAGATTATGTTAGAATGTGGGTTTTTTCATGTGTAAATTAGAAATTTTGGCATGTTTATCATCGGAAACATAACAAAGCAAGGAAGAAAGTACTCTACTAGTATCCATTATCAACCAAGGCAATGCCCTAATACATGTCCTACTTCATATAGGCATGTTTAGCATAAAGTCTTCCAAGCCTACTCAAAGACAAAATTTAGACCTATGGTATACTCTAGAGTATACTCTACACTTTTTATGACATGTTTGTACTATACAATGTTTGAACTATGCATGCCAAGGTTTTCTTACATATTCTTGATATTGGGTAAGAATGCATCCAAATGGTAAAACATCTTTCTTGGATACATGTGAGTGATTATCATTTGTATTTTGATTCTTGAACTAACTACACTTTCAACAGCAAGTAAGTCCTCAGTATGAGGCATTCGCATCTCCAACCGCATGTGGAGATATATGCCACAGTGCATTCAGCTTTTCAGGTGACTCCATTCTTGCATCCATCATATACCTTGATGTAGATTTGCCTGGAATTTTGCTGAATCCGTTCGTCTTAGCAATTGGCTATCTTCCAAAGATACCCCTGACCAAAATATCATTGGTATGCCTAGGAGCTCTGGAAATATCAAAGACTTGCACTCCTCTCCATAATATCTGTAACTCCTCTATCAAAGGTGCCATGTACACGTCCATGTTTTTTGCCTTGTACTTTCCTAGCACAAGTAGTGCAAGCATGAGGTGTCCCTTTTTTATTGTTAGCCATGGTGGGATATTGTAATTCACCACGACTATGGGCCATGTCGACCAAGATGTCGAGCGTAACCCGAAAGGATTCATGCCGTCCATGGCTAGCCCAAGATGTAAGTTGCGTGGCTCCCTCGCAAAGTCCGGCCACTGATTATCTATGTGCTTCCAAGCTGCACAATCTGCGGGAATCCTCAATGTGTGATCAGTGGACTGATGAGATGCATGCCATGTCATCAACTCCGCTATGGATTTGCATCGAAACATGTGTTGTATTCTTGCAATGATGGGAAAGTGTCTCAAGACCTTTACCGGTATCCGCTCACCCTGCAAGTCATCTCTATATCGTTGTTCCCCACACTTTGGACAACTAGCCAAATCTCCATGCTCACGACGAAAGAGAATACAATCATTACGACAAGCATGGATGGTATCATAATCCATACCCACCGTTGTTAGCATCTTTTTCGCTTCATCTCTTGATGCGGGCATGGTATTTGGTGCAGGCAACATCTTCTGGAGCAACCTATGACAAAGACACTATCCAAATGATGATTCTCAAAACAAACAATATCCAAATAATGAGTCAAATTAATGCAAGGGCTAACCTCATTAAGGCCGAGACACTTGTATCCAACCAGCCATACTGTACTTGTAGATTCAAGATTGAGAGACAAGCACGTAGTTTAGACATCCTAGCACCCTTGTACAATTGTGTTGATTGCAACTCTCGCATTTTGACCTCAGACTCTGACATCACGTGTACGTGGGATGTAGTGCCCCTAAAAATGGAATCCATCATGTCGACCATACCCTCGTCGTCATCCGGGAGACTATAGTCTTGTTGAAAGTGAGAAGGTATATGTGTACCCTCGTCACCCTCCTCATCCTGTCATAAGCTCATTCGTGTAAATAGAAGATCTTCTATTTCCGGGTATACAATAAGATTGCGAACTTAAATAGCTTTGACTTACCGATGATCCATCAACATGTGCAACACCAACGGGGGGTACTGGTTCCGGCTCCTCCCCATACATCCGCAAGTGGCGCATGATAATACGATGTTGATGTCGTACTTCTCGCTTGCAATGAGTGCAATGACAATATAACCTCTCCGTAAGGCACTTCGTGCTCCCGGGCGTTGGCGCATCATCGGATGAGCTTCCACTCGTCCCTTCCATCTACACTTATAAAACCACAACATAAGAATGAAGAGGAGATATTGACAATTATGAGCATAGCATGTTTAATTTGAGCTTCTCTTGAGGCCATATAAAAAAAATGACGTCGCTATATAGTAAGGATTGAAACTAAAAATCCTATATGGTAAGGCTATATAGTAAGAGGAGATATTGACAATTATAAGCATAGCATGTTTGAGCTTCACAAGAGGCTACACAAAAAAATAAACAGTAAGCGTCGTTATATAGCGACGCTCTGTTTCGTCGTTATATAGCGACGTTTAATTTAAAACGTCGCTATATAGCGACGCTTTTAATTAAAAACGTCGCTATATAGCGACAAAAAAGCGTCGCTATATAGCGACGCTGTGGGTTAAAACCCAAAACGGCGAAACGCGCGGCATTTTTGCATAAGCCATTCCTAATCTCTACAGTAAGCAACCCCAAATCTCCTCCCACCTATTTCGACGACCTCCCATCTATTCCAGGCAACCTCCCACTCTATTTCCTACTCCTCACCCTTCTCCTACCTCTTGTACTCCCTCTCTCTCCTTTTTCCCTCTTTGGTTTCCAGAAAGAAAGTTCTTCAAGAGGTGAGTTTGTTTCAACAATGTAGGTTGTTTGTTTGTTAGCTTTGGTTTTGTGAGTGTTTCTACTTGTATTGCTAAAGTTGTAAACTAGTTTTCATGCTTGATTTGAAAGGATTGAAACCAAAAACGAAATTTCAAGAAAGAAAGAAAGAAAGAAAACTCACCTCTTCTTTTTCCTGTATTTCTTTCCTTCTCTTTCTCCTTGTCTCCTCAATCTTCTCTTTCCTTGTCTCCTTTCAAGAAGTTGCTTTTGTGATCTCCTCTTTCCACTAACATCTTATTTGAAAAAATGGGTTGTTTTCTCTCTTTTGTAGGGCCAGTCCACTACACCAAGCGGGACATACTCTCTCTTTTATGGGGCCAGTCCACTACACCGAGCGGGACATACTTTTACAGGTAAGTGCTTCCTCTTCTTTCCATTTAATATTTTTGTTATTTGCATTGGCCTGCTGCGCTAGCTGCAGTAATGGGCGTAGGAACCCTCTCTTCCCCTCTCTCTCTTTCCGTCTTCCCCCTTCTCTTTTTCTCATTTTTCCCCCTTCTCTTTTTTCCCTTATGCTCATGCAGAAAAAGAGAAAGAGCTTATGCAGAAAAAGAGAATGAGAGAAGCATAAGCTTCTCTCATTCTCTATTTCCGCATAAGCTCATGCGAAAACTTACGCATAAGCTCATGCTCATGCATGAGCATAAGCATGAGTTTATGCTCATGCTTATGCTTAAGCATAGGCATAAGCATAAGCTCATGCTTATGCTCATGCATGAGCATGAGCTTATGCTTGTTTCCGCATGAGCTTAAGCATAAGCTCATGCATAAGCTCATGCTTCCGCATAAGCATAAGCATAAGCATAAGCTCATGCTTATGCTCATGCATGAGCATGAGCTTATGCTTAAGCATAAGCATGAGCTTATGCGGAAATAGAGAATGAGAGAAGCTTATGCTTCTCTCATTCTCTTTTTCCGCATAAGCTCATTCTCTTTTTCCGCATGAGCATAAGCTCCTTCTCTTTTTCCGCATGAGCATAAGCATGAGCTTATGCTTATGCTTATGCTTATGCATAAGCATAAGCATAAGCTCATGCTTATGATTATGCTTATGCATAAGCTCATGCTTATGCTCATGCATGAGCATGAGCTTATGCTTGTTTCCGCATGAGCTTATGCGGAAATAGAGAAAGGGAGAAGCTTATGCTTCTCTCATTCTCTTTTTCCGCATGAGCATAAGCTCATGCATAAGCTCATGCTTCCGCATAAGCATAAGCATAAGCATAAGCTCATGCTTATGCTCATGCATGAGCATGAGCTTATGCTTAAGCATAAGCATGAGCTTATGCGGAAATAGAGAATGAGAGAAGCTTATGCTTCTCTCATTCTCTTTTTCCGCATGAGCATAAGCTCCTTCTCTTTTTTCGCATGAGCATAAGCTCATGCTTATGCTCATGCATGAGCATGAGCTTATGCTTGTTTTCGCATGAGCTTATGCGGAAATAGAGAAAGGGAGAAGCTTATGCTTCTCTCATTCTCTTTTTCCGCATGAGCATAAGCATGAGCTTATGCTTATGCTTATGCTTATGCTTATGCATAAGCATAAGCATAAGCATAAGCTCATGCATAAGCTCATGCTTCCGCATAAGCATAAGCATAAGCATAAGCATAAGCTCATGCTTATGCTCATGCATGAGCATGAGCTTATGCGGAAATAGAGAATGAGAGAAGCTTATGCTTCTCTCATTCTCTTTTTTCGCATAAGCACTTTCTCTTTTTCCGCATGAGCATAAGCTCCTTCTCTTTTTTCGCATGAGCATAAGCATGAGCTTATGCTTATGCTTATGCTTATGCATAAGCATAAGCATAAGCTCATGCTTATGCTCATGCATGAGCATGAGCTTATGCTTGTTTCCGCATGAGCTTATGCTTATGCTTATGCTTATGCATAAGCATAAGCATAAGCATAAGCATAAGCTCATGCATAAGCTCATGCTTCCGCATAAGCATAAGCATAAGCATAAGCTCATGCTTATGCTCATGCATGAGCATGAGCTTATGCTTAAGCATAAGCATGAGCTTATGCGGAAATAGAGAATGAGAGAAGCTTATGCTTTTCTCATTCTCTTTTTCCGCAGAAGCTCTCTCTCTTTTTCCGCATGAGCATAAGCTCCTTCTCTTTTTCCGCATGAGCATAAGCATGAGCTTATGCTTATGCTTATGCTTATGCATAAGCATAAGCATAAGCTCATGCTTATGCTCATGCATGAGCATGAGCTTATGCTTGTTTCCGCATGAGCTTATGCGGAAATAGAGAAAGGGAGAAGCTTATGCTTCTCTCATTCTCTTTTTCCGCATGAGCATAAGCATGAGCTTATGCTTATGCTTATGCTTATGCATAAGCATAAGCATAAGCATAAGCATAAGCTCATGCATAAGCTCATGCTTCCGCATAAGCATAAGCATAAGCATAAGCTCATGCTTATGCTCATGCATGAGCATGAGCTTATGCTTAAGCATAAGCATGAGCTTATGCGGAAATAGAGAATGAGAGAAGCTTATGCTTCTCTCATTCTCTTTTTCCGCATAAGCTCTCTCTCTTTTTCCGCATGAGCATAAGCTCCTTCTCTTTTTCCGCATGAGCATAGTCTCCCGGATGACTATGCTCATGCTCATGCTTATGCTTATGCTTCTCTCATTCTCTTTTTCCGCATAAGCTCTTTCTCTTTTTCCGCATGAGCATAAGCTCCTTCTCTTTTTCCGCATGAGCATGAGCTTATGCTTGTTTCTGCATGAGCTTATGCGGAAATAGAGAAAGGGAGAAGATTATGCTTCTCTCATTCTCTTTTTCCGCATGAGCATAAGCTCCTTCTCTTTTTCCGCATGAGCATAAGCATGAGCTTATGCGGAAATAGAGAATGAGAGAAGCATAAGCTCATTCTCTATTTCTGCATAAGCTCATTCTCCTTTTCCCACTCTATTTCCCCCTTCTCTCATTTCCCCCTTCTCTCCTTCTCTATTTTCCCTCATCTCTTTCCCCTTCTCTATTTCCCCCTTCTCTCATTCTCTATTTCCTCATTCTCATTCTTTTCTTTCCTTTACATCTCATTTCCCTCTTATCTTTCCCTCTTCTTTCCCTCTTTCCTTTCCCTCTTCTTTCATTTCCCTCTTCTTTCTTCTTGCCTATGCCTATGCCTATGAGAATGCTCATGTTTGTTTTTTGTTTTCTGTTTTCGTGTTTGTGTCTATGTTAGACATGGGATCACGTCGCTCATCCGACGAGTACGAACAGCCTCGCAGGAGGAGAGCTCACGATCTATATGCTCCAGAGGACTTTGATTCCTCTCCGGCGACTACCCCGAGGAGTACCCCTGGTCCGACTCCTCTCGGTCCTAGCACTGTGACTACCCCTGGTCCGACCCCTCTTCCACGTAGCACTGCGACTACCCCTCAGGGGACTCCTTTGCTAGCCACGCATGGCTTTGTCGGGACTCCCGACGAGTTTGTAGCGCAGATGAGCGATGAGGAGGCAGCGAGATTCTTCTCTCTGCTCTCTCAGAGGACCTCCGCAATTCCTTCCCCTACACCGACGGGTGGACATATTGCCCAGCCATCCCCTCGCGCCCCTTCGACCGCGGGATCATCACCTGCGCATGCCTCCCGCAAGGGAAGGAAGAGTAGGATGGGCGGCTCATGTTGTGCTGACTCAGGAGATGTAGACGAGTCAGCACACTCACGCTCCTTTAGGTCTCCACTTGGTCCGGAGACATAGTATCAGTCAGGTCCCTTTCCCTCTCCTACTCCCACAGCTACTCCTCGATCCGGAAGCGGTCGCGCAGCTTCCACTCCTTCAGACTCTACTACCGTCAGTCCCCCTTACTCATCAGGGGATCTCTCCTATCAAATCACATCTGCCGGAGAGATAATAGAAGACAAAAAGGGCAAAGCAGTGATGGCCGCCATGAGGAGGTTGATGAGTCATCACTTCAAGAGCGGCATAAATATCGATTGGCGGTATCAAGATGCCCAAAAGAAGCAGGCGGTGATCGATGAGTTAAAACAAAGATATCCTAATCCGCCAAATGTGGAGTTTAATAACAATTATATGCTCGAGCGCATGGGTTTGGTCCTAAAGCATCGCAGATCAACCTTGCGTACTTCCATTACAAAGGGGTTGGCTAAACCCAGCTGGGCAGACAAAGCTGATTGGAAGTACTTCAAGAAGCAACATAGGGACCATCCCGAAATGTTCGAGGGTCAGAGGAGGGCTGCGAAGAGACGGCTGGATGTCGTAGGTACTTCGCACTTTGGTGCAGGCGGACGGTATGCGTTCGAGGCAACCGTGGTAAGTCTACTTCTTCCCATTTAATGTATTGTTCTATTTGTTTTACTTACATATTACATGCACTTTAGCTAACTCTAACTCTCGTAAATTGGATCCACAGCAAGCTGCGATGGGTCGGCTTCCTACGGATGCAGAGACGCGGCGCGCATTTCGAGGAACAAGGCCGTGGTTCATTGAGCAAGAGGCAATGGGAGCGACAGTCGATTGGGCTGAGGTGGCTGCTTGCACGGTATAAGTTTACTCCTACTTGTAATCTAACTTTTTAATTTAAGTTCCAATCTAATTTTCGATTTATATGGTTCACTCTTAGGGTCAAAGCTCAAGCGTCCCATCATCAGAGACGAGCGATCAATAGGGGCAAGGATCGGATGCAGGTGCCGAGGACGAGGGAGAAGACGCAGGTGTCGGGGACGAGGGAGAAGACGCAGGTGTCGAGGACCAAGGAATAGGCCATCAAGACGATTCGGATTCGGATTCGGATTAGTAGTGGTAGTAGCTCATTGTATATCCGCTCGTTTGAGCAATTTTGTATCGCCCTTTCACAGGGTAATTTTGTTACAAACACAGTTGTATATGTATATGCATTTCTTCCTCATCGTTCACAAGAACAATTTTGTATCATCCTGCAAGCAAGGGAAATTTTGTTATAAAAAACTTTCTTTTGTAATTACAAAAAAAAAAAAGGATTAGTGGGGCTAAACAGGGCCAAAAGGAAGCCCTGTTTAGCCCCACTAACCCTTTTTTTTTACTTCTGTTAATCGTCGCTATATAGCGACGTTTACCAGTGTCGCTATATAGCGACGATTAACAGTGTCGCTATATAGCGACGTTTGCATCGTCGCTATATAGCGACGATTAATAGCGACGATTTATAGCGACGCTCCTTTTCCGACGATTTTAACAACTTTTATAGCGACCTTTGCGCCCGTGAAAAAAAAAATTTTTAATGTAAAAAGCGTCGGTATTTCCGTCGGAAAATGGCCTATGCCTTGTAGTGATAGAACAATATAGACAGAATGGAAACCAAACACACATATATTGTATTAAAGAAAGACTCTATTTACAACAATGAAGCTACCGTAGCTTTAAATGAGTACTCAGCTATGCAAGATTCTAGCCTAGCAAGCTACAGAGAGATCACAGAACTCATGAACAAACACTACCTACTCTCTGTTACAATGCTTTACTACTAAGTAAGGCTTACTGCAAGAATAACTTTTATTCCTAACACTTGCAGTTTGCTGAGCCGTTGCTCATCATTCGTCTACCACCCTTATCTTTAGGATGACTCCTCCTCGGACTCGGAGTCACTGGCTCAGCTCTTGCTATTGCTTGCCACTCGAGAAGTTGCTAAAGATGTGCTTGCTACTCGAGAAGTTAGCCAAAGATGTGCTACCATGTTACCAACTAGCGGGTGCCACATGCTCGTACCTATGCTGGTAAGTTCTCTACGATTCCACCTTTGTCGACTTGACCCAAGGGTAAACATTTCACCTCAACTTTCTACAACCAACTCCTCATGATTTCAGACTAGTTGGAACTAAATGCTACTAGAAGGCACACGTGGACTAAACCCGCGAGGTCACCATGCAGCACAACACGCCCTTGTCTTGGAGGTTGATGAGAAGTTACTTAGGGAGCAATAGAAGATCTGGGGGCATCATTTGGAGAAGCATGGGAGGAAGATGGTCTTGGAGAGGGAGGGCCAAAAGGTTTAACCATTGCTCATGGATCCTAAGGGGGCCAAGGATATAAGGAGCATATGTAATGGGAGGCCTCTTCAGATTTGTAAGCCAATCCATAGACCATAGCTCGGCGAGTGGGTCCTCAGAGGGGTTGATGATGCCACAAGCATTGTCAAAACGAGTCATGTAGCATTTTTACTAGCGTGGATCTCTTCTGCCACTTAATACTTAGGTCCTTGTTCAGGTCTCAAACGTTTTTGTGCATGGCGGCTACCTCCGTGATGTGGCTGCCGAGTAGTTTCTCAGCCTCCTTAAGAATGCCACATAATATATTGAAAGGGTTGGCATGGTTGGATGTGGAAGAGCATTGATTTGAGCTGCAAAATTATGATGTGGCAGGCTACTCGATCTTAAACAAACAAATAAAAATTGTGATAGGTGTGGTTATAAATGTAATTCTTCATGTGATTGGCCCGAGTGTCGCATCGTGAAGAGATAGAGGTGGGGTCGTAGGACTAGGAAGTGACAAGTTGATGTGTTGCCAAGCCTTGTGAATAGGGAATTGGTGTTGGGACTGGGCACTTGGCTTAAAACTTCACTTGCAAAGGTGGTAATAGGAATGACATCTTGCCCATCCAAAATTGGCCTTGCTTCCAAAACCTGCTCAAGTAAAGTCTGGGTGGTCAACTAAAAAATGAGCGGGGTAAACACCTATAGCACCTTGTCAAAAAGAGACACAAAGGGAGTCTGAGTCCCTACATTATATCCTAGCTTCGGGCCTATAAAACGAGCCAAGGTAGACACTTGTACACCCTTCTCACAAAAACATCACATAAGTGCACTTAACCCATAGGCTCAACCCAAAGGCATTCTCTTTTCCGAGTGCAATTCCATTGTCTGTCCAGATGCAATCACATTGCACACCAGCTACACTCTTTGAGTGGTTTCCAGATGGCATTCACAAAGCTTTTCAAATCTCCAAAATAAAATTAGCAAAGTACCCAACCAAAGAATGACTCATGTAGCACTTCCTAGGCACCTGTGAACCAAGAAAGAGGCGGCACACGAGGCCAACCAATAGCTTATGGCAAAAAGAAATTGCAGCAGCAAAATCACAACTCACCAAGCCCTGAAAACTCAAACCAAGTCCTCAATTGCAAAGAGGACATAGTAGCCAATGCCCAACTGCATTCTCAACCAAAGAGGAGTGCAAAGGCATGAAGAAAGAGCATTTACAAGAGCCGACTGGAACAAGAATTCCACTAAAAAATGCGGAAAGAAGCACTTTTGTCGTGAAGAAGTGGAAGTTCTTGGGCTCAAAAGAAGCGTGCTTCAAAGAGGAATACATTGAGAAGATTTTGGAGAAGTTTCATCGCCGAAAAGTCCTCCAAAATTGATGAAAACCAGTCAACCAACGCGTGGGACCACTCGAAATTCAACAGAAAGCTGTAGCTTTGCAAGAGGAGATGCTTAGGACGCTGTAGAAGTAAAAAGGTCTAGAAAAAGCCACTTCTGCAAATTCGACCAGCTAAAGAAGTGCTCAACTCTGCCCGTTCTACCAAACGAATGGAGGGAAAAGCATATCACTGCAAAGGGGAGGAAGAGGGGAAGCCATCGGGCCAAATGGAAGTCAAGGAATCCAAATGGGTGAGGAGTTATGAAGAAAAATAGAATTCAGCTGAAGGAGGCTGAAAAACCAGTCCAAAATCTCAACAAAGGGAGAAGATGAGAGACAAAACCACACATGTAAAGTTCAGAAGGCACAAGAAGGTCCAGGAATGGCAAAGGAGCATGTAGAAGAAACTAGAGCCACCTGGAACTCTAGGGGGGCCACTGAAGGTACATGGCCCTCTAGGGGGCCCATTAAAAATGCCACATCATCATTTCCCAACAACCACTCTTTTAATTCCTTGGAATGCCTTTGCCTAGGGATTAATTACGCTTATGTGCTAGGCACCATGCTGCGTTTAATTACACATTATTAAGCCCACACTTGGACTTTTAAAACCAAATTAGTTGTCACGGTCTTGTAGTACATTAAAGTACTTAGAATTTCATGCCCTCGTGACACCTCTGGTACTATGAGAGAGTCATCCTCAAAATCCAGCAAGCCAACTCCATATCTCCTATGCCTACATTGAAGTCACCGAGGAGGATATCTCCTTGTCTAGAGAACTCCATGATGTCATCATATAGCTTCTCATATGGGCTGTGTCCCTCTATGGTGACCTCATGTGCATAGGATGATGTATCTGGGGGGAAGTAGCACGCATCAATGAAGATCGTATGTGCCTCCAATAATCAGACTCATATCCTTATATGTCATGCATGCACCTCTCTCCGTACTACATAATGAATTTCCTCAAGTATGATATGAAGAGAACAGGTACCTCCAGATCCCCGTATTCCACCGTCTCTCCTCATCTCTCTCCTATGAGTTGACTCCCAGGTGTACCCCATCATTGTAGACAGCCCTTTCTCTAGGCACTCATGTCTCTCTGTGTAAACGATCATATATCTATTAGTGTAGGTCTCCAAGAACCCTCCTCGATCGGACCAAAGGGTACCATTGCAATTCCACACTTCCATTTTCAGCCCAGTTTGTGCACTCATCCCATGGGTTCGATACCATCATAACTCCCTGTCTTCTCTTCCTTCTCTATCTATCGAATGATCACTTTACCATCTCAATAGGCAGCCCGTTTCCTTGCTGCCATGGCTGCCATTACGCATACCATTCCTTACCTCTGGTGCTCTTGCTCTGTTTCTTAAAAGGAAGTTCTTCAAGAGGTGAGTTTGTTTCAACAATGTAGGTTATTTGTTTGTTAGCTTTAGTTTTGTGAGTGCTTCTCCTCGTATTGCTAAACCTGTAAACTAGTTTTCATGCTTGTTTTCAAAGGATTGAAACAAAAAATGAAATTTCAAGAAAGAAAGAAGACTCACCTCTTTTCTGTATTTCTCTTCCTTCTCTTTCTCCTTCTCTCCTCAATCTCCTCCTTTCAAGAAGTTACTTTTGTAATCTCCTTCTTCCTCTAACATCTTATTTGAAAAATGGTATGTTTCCTCTCTTTTGTAGGGCCAGTCCACAACACCCAGCAGGATGTAATATTTCAGGTAAGTGCTTCCTCTTCTTTTCATTTATTATTTTTGTTGTTTGTATTGGCCTGTAGCTAGCGCCTTAAGCGCTAGTTGCAATGATGGACGTAGGAACCCTTTCTTCCCCTCAATCTCTTTCCTTGTTCTCTCCTTCAATCTATTTCCTCCTCTTTTTCCCTCTTTCCTTTTCCTCTTCTTCTCTCTTTCTTTCCCTCTTTTTCCCTATTTCCTTTCCCTCTTCTTCTCTCTTTCCCCCTTCTCTTATGCTCATGCATGAACATAAGCATGAGCATAAGAGAACGAGACATATGCTCATGCTTATGCTTATGCATGAGCATAAGAGAAGTAAACATATGCTCATGCATAAGCATGAGCATATGTCTCTTTTTTCCTCTTTCCTCTTTCCCTCTCCTTCTCTCTTTCTCTCCCTCTTTCCTCTTTTCCCCCTCTTTTCCCTCTTGCCTTTCCCTCTTATTCTCTCTTTCCCCCTTCTCTTATGCTCATGCATAAGCATAATCATGAGCATATGCTTATGCTTATGCTTAAGCATAAGCATGAGCATAAGAAAAGGAGACATATGCTCATGCTTATGCTTATGCATGAGCATAAGAGAAGTAGACATATGCTCATGCATAAGCATGAGCATATGTCTCTTTTTTCCTCTTTTCTCTTTCCCTCTTCTTCTCTCTTTCTCTCCCTCTTTCCTCTTTTCCAATCTCTCCTTTTTTTCCCTCATCTTCTCTCTTTTTTTCCATCTTTTTCCCTCTTTCCTTTCCCTCTTCTTCTCTCTTTCCCCCTTCTCTTATGCTCATGCATAAACATAAGCATGAGCATAAGAATGCATTTGCTTATGCATCAGCATAAGAGAAGTAGACATATGCTCATGCATAAGCATGAGCATATGTCTCTTTTTTCCTCTTTTCTCATTCCCTCTCTTTCTCTCTTTCTCTCCCTCTTTCCTCTTTTCCAATCTCTCTTCTCCACTTTTGCCCCTCTTTTCCCTCTTTCCTTTCCCTCTTATTCTCTCTTTCCGCCTTCTCTTATGCTCATGCATAAGCATAAGCATGAGCATATGCTTATGCTTATGCTTATAAGCATAAGCATGAGCATAAGAAAAGGAGACATATGCTCATGCTTATGCTTATGCATGAGCATAAGAGAAGTAGACATATGCTCATGCATAAGCATGAGCATATGTCTCTTTTTTCCTCTTTCCTCTTTCCCTCTCCTTCTCTCTTTCTCTCCCTCTTTCCTCTTTTCCAATCTCTCTTCTCCTCTTTTCCCCCTTTTTCCCCTCTTTCCTTTCCCTCTTATTCTCTCTTTCCCCCTTCTCTTATGCTCATGCATAAGCATAAGCATGAGCATATGCTTAAGCATAAGCATGAGCATAAGAAAAGGAGACATATGCTCATGCTTATGCTTATGCATGAGCATAAGAGAAGTATACATATGCTCATGCATAAGCATGAGCATATGTCTCTTTTTTCCTCATTTCTCTTTCCCTCTTCTTCTCTCTTTCTCTCCCTCTTTCCTCTTTTCCAATCTCTCCTTCCTTTCCCTCTTCTTCTCTCTTTCTTTCCCTCTTTTTCCCTCTTTCCTTTCCCTCTTCTTCTTTTCCCCTTCTCTTATGCTCATGCATAAACATAAGCATGAGCATATGCCTCTTTTTTCCTCTTTTCTCTTTCCCTCTTCTTCTCTCTTTCTCTCCCTCTTTCCTCTTTTCCAATCTCTCCTTCCTTTCCCTCTTCTTCTCTCTTTCTTTCCCTCTTTTTCCCTCTTTCCTTTCCCTCTTCTTCTTTTGCCCTTCTCTTATGCTCATGCATAAACATAAGCATGAGCATAAGAGAAGGAGACATATGCTCATGCTGATATGCATGAGCATAAGAGAAGTAGACATATGTCTCTTTTTTCCTCTTTTCTCTTTCCCTCTTCTTCTCTCTTTCTCTCCCCCTTTTCTCTTTTCCAATCTCTCCTTCCTTTCCCTCTTCTTCTCTCTCCTCCTCTTTTCCCCCTCTTTTCCCTCTTTCCTTTCCCTCTTATTCTCTCTTTCCCCCTTCTCTTATGCTCATGCATAAGCATAAGCATGAGCATAAGATAAGAAGACATATGCTCTTTCTCTTTCTCCTTTCCCTCTTCTTCTCTCTTCTCCTCTTTTCCCCCTCTTTTCCCTCTTTCCTTTCCCTCTTATTCTCTCTTTCCCCCTTCTCTTATGCTCATGCATAAGCATAAGGATGAGCATAAGATAAGAAGACGTATGCTCTTTCTCTTTCTCCTTTCCCTCTTCTTCTCTCTTCTCCTCTTTTCCCCCTCTTTTTCCCTCTTTCATGATCATGTTCTTATGCTCATGCATAAGCGTAAGTTAAGCATGAGCATATATCTCCATCTCTTATGCTTATGCATAAGACTGCTCTTATGCATAAGCATAAGCATGAGCATAAGATAAGGAGATATATGCTCATGCTTATACTTCTTTCCCTCTTCTTCTCTCTTTTCCCTCTTTCCTTTCCCTCTTCTTCTCTCTTCTCCTCTTTTCCCGTCTTTTTTTCCTCTTTCTCCTTTCCCTCTTCTTCTCTCTTCTCCTCTTTTCCCCTCTCCTTTCCCTCTTCTTTCTCTCTTCTTTCTCTCTTCTTCCTCTAATTCTCTCCCTCTTCTTCCTCTTTCCTTTCCCTCTTTCCTTTCCCTCTTCTTCCTCTTCTCGTCCAGTTCCTCTTTTCCCTCTTCTTCCTCTTCTTTCCCTCTTTTCTTTCCCTCTTCTTCCTCTTCTCCTCCACTTTCTCATTTGCCTCTTCTCTCCCTCTTCTTCAGATTCCTCTTCCTCTTCTTCCTCCTTCTCTCCCTCTTCTTTCTCTTTCTTTCCCTCTTTCCTTTCCCTTCTCTTTCCCCCTTCTCTTATTCTCTCTTTTCTCCTTCTCTTATTCTCTCTTCTTTCTCTCTTCTTCCTGTTCTCTCCCTCTTCTTCCTCTTCTTCTCTCTTCTCCTCTTTTCCTGTCTCCTTTCCCTCTTCTTTTTCTCTTCTTTCTCTCTTCTTCCTCTTCTCTCCCTCTTCTTCCTCTTTCCTTTCCCTCTTTCCTTTCCCTCTTCTTCCTCTTCTCGTCCACTTCCTCTTTTCCCTCTTCTTCCTCTTCTTTCCCTCTTTCCTTTCCCTCTTCTTCCTCTTCTCCTCCACTTTCTCTTTTCCCTCTTCTCTCCCTCTTCTTCAGATTCCTCTTCTCGTCCACTTCCTCTTTTCCCTCTTCTTCCTCTTCTTTCCCTCTTTCCTTTCCCTCTTCTTCCTCTTCTCCTCCGATTTCTCATTTCCCTCCTCTTCCTCTTCTTCAGATTCCTCTTCCTCCTTCTCTCCCTCTTCTTGCTCTTCCTTTCCCTTCTCTTTCCCCCTTCTCTTATTCTCTCTTTCCCACTTCTCTTATTCTCTCTTCCTTCTCTCTTCTTCCTCTTCTTCTCTCTTCTCCTCTCTTCCCCTCTCCTTTCCCTCTTCTTTCTCTCTTCTTTCTCTCTTCTTCCTCTTCTCTCCCTCTTCTTTCTCTTCTTCCTCTTCTTCCTCTTCCTTTCCCTCTTCTTCCTCTTCTTTCCCTCTTTCCTTTCCCTCTTCTTCCTCTTCTCCTCCCCCTTCTCTTTTACCTCTTCTCTCCCTCCTCTTCAAATTCCTCTTCCTCTTCTTCCTCTTCCTCTTCCTCTTCTTCCTCTTCTCTCCCTCTTTGCCTATGCCTATGCTTATGATTGTTTTTTTGTTTTTTGTTTTCGTGTTTGTGTCTATGTTAGACATGGGATCACATCGCTCATCCGACGAGTACGGACAGCCTCGCAAGAGGAGAGCTCATGATCTATATGCTCCAGAGGACTTTGATTCCTCTCAGGCGACTACCCCGAGAACTAGACTCCTCTCCAACCTAGCACTACGACTACCCCTGGTCTGACTCCTCTTCCATGTAGCACTGTGAGTACCCCTTGGGGAACTCCTTTGCTAGCCGTGCATGGCTTTGTTGGGAGTCCTGATGAGTTTGTAACGCAGATGAGTGATGAGGACGCAACGCGATTCTTCTCTCTGCTATCTCAGAGGACCTCAGCAATTCCCTCCCCTACACCGACGGTTGGACGTATTGCCCTCTTTCCTTTCCCTCTTCTTCCTCTTCTCCTCCACTTTCTCATTTCCCTCCTCTTCCTCTTCTTCAGATTCGTCTTCCTCTTCTTCCTCCTTCTCTCCCTCTTCTTCCTCTTCCTTTCCCTCTTTCCTTTCCCTTCTCTTTCCCCCTTCTCTTATTTTCTCTTTTTCTGTCTTCTCTTATGCTCTCTTCCTTCTCTCTTCTTCCTCTTCTTCTCTCTTCTCCTCTCTTTCCCTCTCCTTTCCATCTTCTTTCTCTCTTCTTCCTCTTCTCTCCCTCTTCTTCCTCTTCTTCCTCTTCCTTTCCCTCTTCTTCCTCTTCTTTCCCTCTTTCCTTTCCCTCTTCTTCCTCTTCTCCTCCCCCTTCTCTTTTCCCTCTTCTCTCCCTCCTCTTCAAATTCCTCTTCCTCTTCTTCCTCTTCCTCTTCCTCTTCTTCCTCTTCTCTCCCTCTTTGCCTATGCCTATGCCTATGCCTATGCTTATGTTTGTTTTTTTGTTTTTTGTTTTCGTGTTTATGTCTATGTTAGACATGGGATCACATCGCTCATCCGACGAGTACGGACAGCCTCGCAGGAGGAGCGCTCACGATCTATATGCTCGAGAGGACTTTGATTCCTCTAAGGCGACTACCTCGAGGACTACCCCTGGTCCGACTCCTCTCGAACCTAGCACTACGACTACCCCTGGTCTGACTCCTCTTCCACGTAGCGCTGCGATTACCCCTTAGGGAACTCCTTTGCTAGCCGCGCATGGCTTTGTTGGGAGCCTCGACGAGTTTGTAATGCAGATGAGTGATGAGGAGGCAGCGAGATTCTTCTCTCTGCTACCTCAGAGGACCTCAGCAACTCCCTCCCCTACACCGACGGCTGGACGTACTGCCCAGTCGTCCCCTCATGCCCTTTCAATCGAGGGGTCATCACCTGCACATGCCTCTCGTAACGGAAGGAAGAGTAGGAAGGGCAGCTTATGTTTTGCTAACTCGGGAGATGTAGACGAGTCAGCACACTCACATTCCTATAGGTCTCCACTTGGTCTGGAGACACAGTATCAGTTAGGTCCCTTGCCCTCTCCTACTCCCACTGCTACTCCTTGCTCCGGAAGCACTCGCACAGCTTCCACTCCTTCTGACTCTGCTACCATCAGTCCTCCTTACTCATCAAGGGATCTCTCCTATCAAATCATAGCTGCCAAAGAGATAATCGAAGATAGAAAGGGCAAAGAAGTGATGGCCACCATGAGCATATGTCTCCGTCTCTTATGCTTATGCATAAGACTGCTCTTATGCATAAGCATAAGCATGAGCATAAGAGAAGGAGATATATGCTCATGCTTATACTTCTTTCCCTCTTCTTCTCTTTTCCAAACTCTCTTTTCCCTCTTTCCTTTCCCTCTTCATCTCTCTTCTCCTCTTCCTCTTTCTCCTTTCTCTCTTCTTCGCTCTTCTCCTCTTTTCCCCTCTCCTTTCCCTCTTCTTTCTCTCTTCTTTCTCTCTTCTTCCTCTTCTCTCCCTCTTTTTCCTCTTTCCTTTCCCTCTTCTTCCTCTTCTCGTCCACTTCCTCTTTTCCCTCTTCTTCCTCTTCTTTCCCTCTTTCCTTTCCCTCTTCTTCCTCTTCTCCTCCACTTTCTCATTTCCCTCTTCTCTCCCTCTTCTTCAGATTCCTCTTCCTCTTCTTCCTCCTTCTCTCCCTCTTCTTTCTCTTCCTTTCCCTCTTTCCTTTCCCTTCTCTTTCCCCCTTCTCTTATTCTCTCTTTCCCCCTTCTCTTATTCTCTCTTCTTTCTCTCTTCTTCCTCTTCTCTCCCTCTTCTTCCTCTTCTTCTCTCTTCTCCTCTTTTCCTCTCTCCTTTCCCTCTTCTTTCTCTCTTCTTTCTCTCTTCTTCCTCTTCTCTCCCTCTTCTTCCTCTTTCCTTTCCCTCTTTCCTTTCCCTCTTCTTCCTCTTCTCGTCCACTTCCTCTTTTCCGTCTTCTTCCTCTTCTTTCCCTCTTTCCTTTCCCTCTTCTTCCTCTTCTCCTCCACTTTCTCTTTTCCCTCTTCTCTCCCTCTTCTTCAGATTCCTCTTCTGGTCCACTTCCTCTTTTCCCTCTTCTTCCTCTTCTTTCCCTCTTTCCTTTCCCTCTTCTTCCTCTTCTCCTCCACTTTCTCATTTCCCTCCTCTTCCTCTTCTTGAGATTCCTCTTCCTCCTTCTCTCCCTCTCCTTCCTCTTCCTTTCCCTCTTTCCTTTCCCTTCTCTTTCCCCCTTCTCTTATTCTCTCTTTCCCCCTTCTCTTATTCTCTCTTTCTTCTCTCTTCTTCCTCTTCTTCTCTCTTCTCCTCTCTTCCCCTCTCCTTTCCCTCTTCTTTCTCTCTTCTATCTCTCTTCTTCCTCTTCTCTCCCTCTTCTTTCTCTTCTTCCTCTTCTTCCTCTTCCTTTCCCTCTTCTTCCTCTTCTTTTCCTCTTTCCTTTCCCTCTTCTTCCTCTTCTCCTCCCCCTTCTCTTTTCCCTCTTCTCTCCCTCCTCTTCAAATTCCTCTTCCTCTTCTTCCTCTTCCTCTTCCTCTTCTTCCTCTTCTCTCCCTCTTTGCCTATGCCTATGCCTATGCCTATGCTTATGTTTGTTTTTTTGTTTTTTGTTTTCGTGTTTGTGTCTATGTTAGACATGGGATCACATCGCTCATCCGATGAGTACGGACAGCCTCGCAGGAGGAGAGCTCACGATCTATATGCTCTAGAGGACTTTGATTCCTCTCAGGTGACTACCCTGAGGACTACCCCTAGTCAGACTCCTCTCGAACCTAGCACTACGACTACCCCTGGTCCGACTCCTCTTCCATGTAGCAGTGTGAGTACCCCTTGGGGAACTCCTTTGCTAGCCGTGCATGGCTTTGTTGGGAGTCCTGATGAGTTTGTAACGCAGATGAGTAATGAGGAGGCAACGAGATTCTTCTCTCTGCTATCTCAGAGGACCTCAACAATTCCCTCCCCTACATCGATGGTTGGACGTACTGCCCTCTTTCCTTTCCCTCTTCTTCCTCTTCTCCTCCACTTTCTCATTTCCGTCCTCTTCCTCTTCTTCAGATTCCTCTTCCTCTTCTTCAGATTCCTCTTCCTCTTCTTCCTCCTTCTCTCCCTCTTCTGCCTCTTCCTTTCCCTCTTTCTTTTCCCTTCTCGTTCCCCCTTCTCTTATTTTCTCTTTTTCTGTCTTCTCTTATTCTCTCTTCCTTCTCTCTTCTTTCTCTTCTTCTCTCTTCTCCTCTCTTCCCCTCTCCTTTCCCTCTTCTTTCTCTCTTCTTCCTCTTCTCTCCCTCTTCTTCCTCTTCTTCCTCTTCTTCCTCTTCCTTTCCCTCTTCTTCCTCTTCTTTCCCTCTTTCCTTTCCCTCTTCTTCCTCTTCTCCTCCCCCTTCTCTTTTCCCTCTTCTCTCCCTCCTCTTCAAATTCCTCTTCCTCTTCTTCCTCTTCCTCTTCCTCTTCTTCCTCTTCTCTCCCTCTTTGCCTATGCCTATGCCTATGCCTATGCTTATGTTTGTTTTTTTGTTTTTTGTTTTCGTGTTTGTGTCTATGTTAGACATGGGATCACATCGCTCATCCGACGAGTACGGACAACCTTGCAGGAGGAGCGCTCACGATCTATATGCTCCAGAGGACTTTGATTCCTCTCAGGTGACTACCCCGAGGACTACCCCTGGTCGAACCTAGCACTATGACTACCCCTGGTCTGACTCCTCTTCCATGTAGCACTGTGAGTACCCCTTGGGAACTCCTTTGCTAGCCGTGCATGGCTTTGTTGGGAGTCCTGACGAGTTTGTAATGCAGATGAGTGATGAGGAGGCAGCGAGATTCTTCTCTCTGCTATCTTAGAGGACCTCAGCAATTCCCTCCCCTACAGTGACGGTTGGACGTACTGACCTCTTTCCTTTCCCTCTTCTTCCTCTTCTCCTCCACTTTCTCATTTCCGTCCTCTTCCCCCTCTTCAGATTCCTCTTCCTCCATGTGCATCTGATCTCTGGCCCTAGTGATCGCTCGCCTTCGATGATGGGACGCTTGAGCTTTGACCCTAAGAGTGAACCATATAAATAAAAAATTGGATTGGAACTTAAAGAATAAACAATTTAAAAAGTGAGATTAAAAGTAGGAGTAGACTTATACCGTGCGAGCAGCCACCTCAGCCCAATCGACCGTCGCTCCCATTGCCTCTTACTCAATAAACCACGGCTTTGTTCCTATCTGTAATGCGCGTCGCATCTCTGCATTTGTAGGAAGATGACCCATCGCAGCTTGCTGTGGATCCAATTTACGAGAGTTAGAGTTAGCTAAAGTGCATGTAATATGTAGTAAAACAAATAGAACAATACATTAAATGAGAAGAAGTAGACTTACCACGGTTGCCTCGAATGCCAACCGTCCGCCTACACCAAAGTGTGAAGTACCTACGACATCCAGCCGTCTCTTCGCAGCCCTCCTCTGACCCTCGAACAATTCGGGATTGTCTCTATTCTGCTTCTTGAAGAACTTCCAATCAACTTTGTCTACCCAGCTGGGTTTAGCCAACCTCTTTGTGATGGAAGTATGCAAGGTTGATCTACGATGCTTCAAGACCAAATCCATGCACTCTCGCATATAATTCTCATTAAACTCCCAATTTGGCGGGTTAGGGTATTTTTGTTTTAATTCATCGATGACCGCCTGCTTCTTTTGGTCATCTTGATACCACCAATCGGTAGCAATGCCGCTCTTGAAGTGATGGCTCATCAAACGCCTCATGGTGGCCATCACTTCTTTGCCCTTTCTATCTTCGATTATCTCTCCGGGAGCTGTGATTTGATAGGAGAGATCCCCTGATGAGTAAGGAGGACTGATGGTAGCAGAGTCAGAAGGAGTGGACGCTGTGCGAGCACTTCCGGAGCAAGGAGTAGCAGTGGGAGTAGGAGAGGGCAAGGGACCTAACTGATACTGTGTCTCCAGACCAAGTGGAGACCTGTAGGAATGTGAGTGTGCTGACTCATCTACATCTCCCGAGTTAGCATAACATAAGCTGCCCTTCCTACTCTTCCTTTCGTTACGAGAGGCATGTGCAGGTGATGACCCCTTCATCGAAAGGGCATGAGGGGACGGCTCGGCAATACATCTAGCCATTGGTGTAGGGGAGGGAATTGCTGAGGTCCTCTGAGATAGCACAAAGAAGAATCTCGTTGCCTCCTCATCACTCATCTGCGTTACAAACTCATCGGGACTCCCAACAAAGCCATGCGCAGCTAGCAAAGGAGTTCCCTAAGGGGTAATCGCAGTGCTACATGGAAGAGGAGTCGGACCAGGGGTAGTCGTAGTGCTAGGTCCGAGAGGAGTCGGACTAGGGGTAATCCTCGGGGTAGTCGCCTGAGAGGAATCAAAGTCCTCTGGAGCATATAGATCGTGAGCTCTCCTCCTACGAGGCTATCGGTACTCATCGGGGGATGAGCGATGTGATCCCATGTCTAACATAGACACAAACACGAAAAAAAAAAAAAAAAAAACAGACATAAGGATAGGCATAGGCATAGGCATAGGCAAAGAGGGAGAGAAGAGGAAGAGAAAGAGGAAGAAGAGGAAGAGGAATTTGAAGAGGAGGGAGAGAAGAGGAAAAAGAGAAGGGGGAGGAGGAGAGGAAGAAGAGGGAAAGGAAGAGGAAGAAGAGGAAGAAGAGGAAGAAGAGGGAGAGAAGAGGAAGAAGAGAGAAAGAAGAGGGAAAGGAGAGGGGAAGAGAGGAGAAGAGAGAAGAAGAGGAAGAAGAGAGAAGGAAGAGAGAATAAGAGAAGACAGAAAAAGAGAAAATAAGAGAAGGGTCCCACATATGAGTTTGGTACTCCCATACACAAGTGGATCACTATCCCACATAGAATCTTGGATTAAGTACTAAACATCAATTTAAAGTCCCACATAGAAGTTTAGAAGTCCACTTTGGGAGTGAATCAATATCCGACATGGAATATTTGAGATTCCAAGTGGGATATTTTAAGTTATTTGGAATCTTGTTGAGCATGACATTTGAAGTCCCATATATGAGTTTGGTACTCCCATATAAGAGTGGATCAGTTTCCCATATGGAATTTGTGAATTCCTAAACATCATATTTAAATTAAATTCCCACATATAACAAGTTTATAAGTCCACTTTGGGAGAGATTAAAGATGAATTTCGAAACATGATATTTCAAGTCCTGTATAGGCATTCAGAGGTTCCTTATGGAATTTGAAGTCCCACATCGGAGTTTTAGGGTCCCTTATGGGATTTGAAGTCCCACATATGAGTTTTGGAGTTTTGTATGAGATGTGATCCAGGTCCTACAAGGGATTGAAAGTCGCATATAGGAGTTCAGGATTTATCATGGGATTTGAAGTACCACATAGGAGTTTTGGGGTACCTTATGAGACTCTATCAATGTCCCACAAGGGATTTGAAGTCCCATAGAGAAGTTCACATGTCCCTTACATGATTTGGTCATATCCCACATAAGATTTGTAAAGTCCCTTATCAAAGGTAGCAGGTTTTCAAGTTTTATTTGACCTGATAAGAAATAACTTTTTTTAAGAATTAATTCAAGATTTATAGAATTAAATATGATTTCAAATACTTTTTGGAAAAAAATGTTTAAAAAAAAACCATATTCTCTCCCTCTTCTTCCAACATGGTATCAGAGCTAGACTAAAAGTTCAATATTTGAAGAATGTTGGCTTTGTATATGATGATTTTTGCCAAATTGGCCCATGTTGCCTTTTAGACCAAGCTCATTCCAAAATTTCAAAGACTTATCATGATGGTATTCTGCTACGACATGCATAAGTTATGGTTTTGTCTTTGATTTTTACTATAGGAGAAGGGGACTACCTCCCTCACAGCATGTATACTTTTGTATATGATGCTTTTTGCCAAATTGGCCCATGTTTTCTTGTAGAAAAAGCTTATTCAAAGGATTTTGACCCCCCTAAGTTCCAACACCAACATTAAACTTAATAGTTCAGTGTAGCTTCTGTGGCCTGAGCTTGCCTTTGCTCTCTCTACCCACTCCAATTGTTCATGTTCCAAGTGCCTCTCCTCCCTTTCTACCAAAGTGTATGGCCCAAATACTGAGCCATAGTGCCCAAATAGGAGCCCAAATAGGAACTGCATATATAACTGTGGAAATGTTCCTATGAACTACATTGTCGATATCCAAGAGCTTACTGGTCTGTCCCCCCAAACATTGAAAAATGAGCAATTCCCATGAATTAGTTGTTGGGAAGAGAAGAGGGGTGAAAAGCAAGAGGGAAAGGGCATGATTAAACTAAGGGATAAATGGGGGAGTGAGGATTTTCAATTAAGAATGACCACTTTAAAAGGGTACATTAGAGAAGAAGGCATGTGCTAAAGAAGCAAGGGGAATGGGGACGTTTACTTCTGTTAATCGTCGCTATATAGCGATGTTTACCAGTGTCGCTATATAGCGACGATTAACAGTGTCGCTATATAGCGACGTTTTCATCATCGCTATATAGCGACGTTTGCCAGTGTCGCTATATAGCGACGCTTTATAGCGACGGTCCTTTTCCGACGCTTTTAGCGACATTTATAACGACGTTTGCGCCCGTGAAAAAAAAAAAAATTAATGTAAAAAGCATCGGTATTTCTGTCGAAAAATGGCCTATGCCTTGTAGTGTAAAGAAGCAAGGGGAATGGGGACCATTTGAAGGAAGCTTTAAAGAAGAAGGCACAGCTAAAAGGAGAGGGGGAAGAGGGACCATTTATAATATTTTAGTTAGCACTAGACTTCCACTCTATAGCTTAGTGGTAGGGCTCATACATGGAAAAGACAACATTGTGGGTTCGAATCCTACCATCTTAAAGAATGTGCACTCTTCTTAGACATAGCTTAAAATAAATTAATCAACCCAAATAAATCAATTAATCCATGGACAAAAACATAGGTTAATTAATCTCGATGATCCAAAACAAATAGGAATATAATAATGTTGAGCGAGTATATCCCCCCATACATTGATAATGGCTCTACACACCCACTAAACAAACTGTCAGCTTCCTTTTACTAATAGATTTTGTCATCAGCATCATTGACACTTGTAAAGTGCAAGTTTAGACAAGGGATAATGTTCAACATCTTGTATCGCTCGACATATTGCAATTTCACATAGATAAATTCAATTTTTCTCTTGGCAAAAAACGGTTCTATTGTAGGAACCTAGAATATACAATGTAGTTTTCTTTTTGTTTTAATGGATGACAAATCAATTTTGGCAATTAGAAATCGCAATGCTTAAGCTATTCTTCCATGTGAGATTCTTCATGAGAGGATGTCTAATTTTGAGTTCTTGAAACAAGAAGTATAATTGTACATTGTCCTAATAATTATTACTATTTATTGCTAGTGTCTATATAGATCCCAAATAGGTTCAATGACTCAATAGTTGGGCACAATCTCCACTAGCTGACTCTGGTATGTAAAGCTATGTCAGTGAAGGAATATGTAAGAGGTGTTGAAGATCATGACCTTAGTCTTCCCAAGGTTAACCATCAGCTCTCTCTCTCTCTACAAAACACCTATAGGGCATCTAGATGTCTATGTAGTCCCTCTGCGGAAGATGATAGGAGGACTATGTCATCCGTGTATAGTAGAATCTGTATCATTAAGTCAGCTAGTGGTGCTCCCTCACCTCCTAGACGGTCTATGAAAGATGTAATCTCATCAATGTAGAGCCCGAAGAGAGTCGGTGAGAGAGGGCATCCCTGCTTTACCCCAATTGTGCTCTCAACCCAATCTGATAGGCCTCTTGGGAAACGAACTCTCCTTAGTTTGATGGACTCATATAGGCTCACCACTCCCTAGATCGAAACCTCTAGAATCTGCATATCCTGTAGTCTCTTGATCATGTGCAATCGCCGGATAGTGTCGAAGGCCTTCTAAAAGTCTACAAAACAAGCGTAGACTTTTTGGCATCTCGACCTCACCTCCTCAACGATAGTCCTTAGGGTGAAGGTGTGGTCTAGTGTGGAGTGTTGTCTTTAGAAACCTGCCTGCCCTAAAGCATGTTGCCCATGTGCCTCTGTATGGCTGCTGATCTTCCTCTCCAGTATCGATCCATAGATCTTGGCTAGCTTATGGCCAATCATGAGACTAGTGTGATAGTTCCTAGTATCCATGGGATCACTTGCCTTGTGCATTAACTTCTAGCTCCAATCAAGGCAAGGAGCCGATGATACATCTAAGAAAGGCAGGGAACTTAATAAAGAGAGAAATGACTTGGCTATCCTCTTCTATTGGTCAAAGCCCAATGTGAAAGGTCCCCAAAAATTCCTACTAGAAATTGTAGGTGACACTTGCCACAAAGATGCAAATGAAAAAATCACGATCGTTGCAACCAAATAGCATTTGTCATGAATAAAGACCATTCTTAAACATAGTCCATACTGGTGCAACCTCTAGGAAAACAAGCAAATTTGACAGAGATGAGATGGGCAAATCAACTTGCTATCTCCCTCAAAACACATCGACTCCTATATATGATGCTTTTTGCTAAATCGGCCCACAGAGACTTGCAAAAAAGGGAGAGAAAAGGTCTTTTACAAGAATTTAAAGACCCAACATTATGGTACTTTGTTGCAATATGCAAAAGTTATGGCCAACTGACTCTATGACTTTCGCTCCTCTTTTTCTATCCCAAGAGGAGATTTTATTTGTCGTAGCACCTTGACTTTCGTATATGATGGGCTTTTCCAAATCAACCCATTTGGTTTTCTAGAATAGGACTATTCTAAGAATTTTGAGATTCAACATGATGATACTCTGGCACTCTATTGTGAGATGCAATAGTGATGGATTGCTCTCTAATTTTTCCTATACTAGAAGGAGACTAACTCTCCTCAATGCACAACAACTTTTATATATGATGCTTTTTTCCAAATCAGTATGAGCTGTTATGCAAACCAGTTCTATTCTAACATATTCAAGCTATGGTGTAGCAACTTGATTCAACAAAAGGTCCATCTCTTTCGGGTCATTTTGGGTTCTCTTCGTGGTGGCTACCCAATTTGTTGTGTTCCAAAATGGTCTTTGTTCGCAATGGATCCTATTTAGTTGCATAGATCATGAATCTCCATTGGCATCTACACACACATACACACACACACACATACACACACAATTACACACCATGTTTCTAACAATTATGCCTATAGGCACTGGTCTATGGTCATGACTCAAGAGATTCCTCCTCAATCTTGATGTATTCAATGATGTACTTTGCAAGTGAGCTTGTGATCACACAATCAACTAAGTCGAATATGCCTATAGGCACTTGTGCCCGAATGCTCGTTGTGTTTTTGGATTATTTCTTCTTGATTTGCAAGAACTTTATGGGCCTTCCTATTGTGTTGCTATGACTTTCTTACACTACCCAAGAGAGATTTCAGCCTTGGCTTTGTGGACATCTCAAATTGCCCCTCCATATTCATCTTTAGAGTGATAGAAGCAATTTGCTCATACATTCATCCTTGGTACAATAGAAATAGATACTTGAATATTTTCTGTGTTCATATACAGTGCATGAAATGAGTCATTTTATGTAGATGAATTGTCCAAAATATGAAGGCATGATTATAAAGGTTTGAGAAGGTTTGACTAGATTGAACTTGGAGCCAACAAGCTCTACTATTCAAATGAACACTACAAGGCATAGGCCCTTTTTTGATAAAAATACCGACGCTTTTTATATTAAAAGATTTTTTTTTCACGGGTGCAAACATCATTATTAAAGTCGTTAAAAGCGTCGAAAAAGAACCGTCGCTATAAAGCATCGCTATTTAGCGATGATGATAAACGTCGCTATATAGCAACACTGATAATCGTCACTATTGCCATCTCGTCTGCCCCTTCTCTCCATACCTAAGGCCCTTAGCTGACAAGATTGCTCACTAACAATCACATTCATTGGCACTCATGATCGTGGTCCGCAAGTTCCCCAAAATGCAAGGAGTCAGAGTATAGACCACCCTCAAGAACACACAACAAACACTGACATCCACTAGCCCTCATGTTCATGCTCTACAATTTCCACAAGAGGTAAGGAATCAGAGGAGCAAACCACACCCACAGGTATAATGAATGCTGACTCACTCTAACACACTTAGCCTTACAACATTCAAATCCAAATCGTGGTTTACTTTCTTTCCCAACTTACCAAATGGTTTATCGGGATATGAACCACAACCAGATCGAATGATGAACCTCTATCGCCATTTCCACCAATATATACCATCAAGGTGCACAGGAAACTAGGAATCTGCAACCCACAGCATCGCTAGTACAAAGACACTACCGGTGGTAGTACTCACATTACCGGCAGTAATATTAATTATCTCAACAGTGTATATTACCACCGGTATTTACAACACCTGGATAATTAATATTACCACCGGTAATGTGAGTACTACCATCGGTAGTATCTTATGTACCAACAGTACATTTATCCACTTTTTTGATGATTTTTTTTGGTAAACTACATGATCACATTGTTTTATTACTACTTGGAAGAGTAATTAGCGAAGCTAATAACCCATTAACACAAACATGAAAACGTGAATGTAATCCTTGATTGTAACTATATTTTTGGTCATTTACAAACAACAATGGAGAATCATTTTCTTGGGTATTGTAACAAAATTTCATTAAAATTTTATAATAGATACATCCATATTCATGATTCAAGGCTCTCTCTCTCTCTCTCTCTCTCTCTTTCTCTTTTGCACCTAGAGCCCTGTAGCATTGGTCTACCTTGCCATCCAGGCATAGCCCAAAGGCATTAACCTTGTCCAAGCTGCCTATGTCCCTCAAGGTCTAGTAAATTTGCTTGAACCTTTTGACCTGGGACACTGAGTCCCCCTCTCCTAAGAAATTGGTAATGAGCTTGGAGATGGTGATTGGATGGCTCCTTGAAGCACTAGTGTAAATGTCATTATGCATTACAAACTTCCAAGAGTGCAATGTGTGTCAACTCAACTAGGAGGCTCTAAAGTTTGTAAAGGATTCGCAGGTCCAACATTAGTAAATGGATGGGGAAGGGGCTCACGATCCTTAGATCTAGGCTCAGTAGTCTAAGGGGCTAGATGAGGGGCCTCGTGTCCAAATGGAGACCTATAGTTAACTCGGCATTCCAATCAAACAAAGGTGCTGCAAAGCTGGCAAATATTTTGATGAATCTTTGATAGAAACAGATGAACCCCTCAAACGAGCGTACTTGGGTTAGGTTATGTGGATCAAGCATATGTTGTATAGATTAATTTTACCTTGCTCAACTCTAATTCAATCCTTGGAGATAACTTGACCGAGTAATATCCGGACTCAAACACAAATACACTCTTAGTTGGATTCAATGAGATACCCATTTGTTTACATCTCAAGAAGACTTTATGAGGCATCCAAGATGATCTCTATCTGAGGAATAGACAAAAAATTATCGAGATAAATGACAATTGACTTGGTAAGGTAGCCTCAAAAAGATTCAACCATAAACTTCTAGAAGGTTGATCGGGCATTTCTCAATCCAAAAGCTATAACTTTGGTTGTATAAGCATCCCATTCCAATAATAAAGACATTCTTGTACTGATCTTCTTGAGCCACTATGATCTGATTATAACCATTGTGGTAACCATCCATAAATAAGTACATCTCAAGTCTTGCGTTAATCCGTCTGCTACATATTATCTTGTATTGAGCCGTCTGCTAAATATTAGTGCAATTGTCTACTATTTGTCTTTTTTTAGTTTGGACAACACTTTATACAAAATTGGCCTTTAAATCTAATTTAATTCTTCTCTTTATCCACTAATTCAATCTATTTAGTCCTCATTCTATCAATTGTTGTATTGAGGTATATGATTCCTTCATCAATTTCTGTAAATCAACTGAGAAATGCCACCAATGATATGCGTTAGAATAGATATTGTTTGAATTTGTTGTGAATCTAGGCTGAGTCTATAAGCAAGCAATCACTCAGCTAATCACATACTCATACAATTGAAGAAAGAAAAAAAATGTTTGGAGTTGTTATCAAGAGCTTGGTTATGCCTTTGGCATTCATACCTTGTTACTGACAATGGTCATTGTGGTATTGCTTGCTACATTGAGGTTACACATGCTGATGCATTGAAAAATTCTACAAGCAAGTAGTCATTCAACTAGGCACATATTCATAGAAATTGGAAAAGACAAGAAATATTGTTAGTTTTTATCAAGAGATGTTGGTTGATATGCCTTTGGCATGTATACCTTGTGAGTGAGTCATTGTGGTATTGCTTAATGCATTACCATTGCACATGCCGATGCATTGAAAAAAGTATATTTGCAAATGCTTATAGATGCATGGAATTACATGACTTGAGAGATATATACTTTTGATGGTTGGTTGTATTGATTGGTTGGTGAGTCATGACATCAATTTTATGGTTTGGCTTTTGTTTTTGGTTGCATATGGGGTGAGAATTCACAAGCTACATAGATTTTGGAAGACACTATTCAAAAAATTTAGACTTTCTTGCTTTTTTAATGAATTGGTCACCTCCACTCAATATCACTTTATAGAATCCAAAATTTGGTAACTTTGGAACACTACATGGGTTATCTCCACATAAATATGGTCAAATAAAGCTAAAACTTCCCAACATTGTAAGTGGTGGCCTAATATAGGAGACCAAGAAGGCTACCCATATAGAAGGTTCAGAAGGCTACTCGTATAAATTGAGTTTTCATCCTTTACTTATTTGACCAAGAAGGCCATCTTCTTTTTCCTCTTATTTCTCACCCTTCCTCTCTTTTTCCCCTCTTTTCCACTCTTTTTTTCCTTCTCTTCTGTCTTTTTTCCTCCCTTCCCATCTTGTTTCCCCTCTCTTTTTGCATTCTTTTTGCATTTTTGCATTGTTTTCCATATTACATTCTTTTTGCATTTCTACCCTATTTCTGCATTCTTTCCTACATTTCCACATTCTTTTCCATTCTTTTCGCATTCTTTCCACATTTCCACATTCTTCACCGAGCATCAAGCACAGATAGTGGGAGCGGCAGTTGAGCATCATTTTGCAACAATGGGTGTAGATAAGTTCCGAAGTAGCAAGCTATAGGCGACTAGCAATGAGCGCACCGAGTGTGTGCTAAAATGGAAGGTGGTTCTTAGGTGAAAACTAAGTTATAAAAAGGGAGAAGAGGACAAGAGATCATTGCATCGGGTCCTCTCCCTCCAGAAAGAGTTGATAGGTTAGGGAGTGTTCATTGCAAGTCGAGGCGACTTGGTTGTACAGAGTGATTTTGATTGAACAAATGAACAATGATCTCTCTCTTCTTGGTTTTCACTTATTGTGTACTTCACTTTGTGTTAAGTGTGGATAACAACTTGGTATTCTCCCATCATCACATGGTTCTTTCCCATTGGCTAATCCCAACCTCTGAGTGTTAATTGTTGGCACATATTCTGCACCCGAGTACCCCTACCTTAGGATTGCAAGAGCAAACTCTTCACAAAGCACAACACCAAGCTAACCCGAGCGTCCTATTATTTGTTGAGCACAGACATTGTATTATTTTCTTACAGGCTCGTCCTAACGAGTAATGGCCTCAATATATGTATCTCCTATCTCATGATCATCCTCCTCTCTCGTATCACGGTCATCATCACTTCCATGGCCATGATCATCCTCCATATGCTGCATATTAGTAAATTTACTATACATCACTTTGGAATGTGGCGTAATAGGTATGACATGCCACCACCTATTATTATCCACCATTGGTTGATAGACAACCTAATTCAAACATAAATACAATCATGTTATTTTCCTTGCATCGAAGGTATCAAATAGTTTAACGTGAGTATTTTGATATGTGTGTACAATACCTGTTCACATTGTTGTGGTAGTACTAGTGTGTCCTTCTGACTTTGCCAAAACTTTGTGAAGTCAATAGTTACAAAGCCACTTGCATGGCGTTTGATTGTTGCATTAGGGCCTCTTTCCACCACGTCCTTAAACCACTTTACATCCAAAACATACACAAAGAAGCAATGAAAGTCAAGCTTAATAATATCTTGGATTATGCCACAATAATCATCCATGGCTCCATTGGCTCCTTCAAAGCTAGCAATGATGCCACAATCTTGTGTGTTTCTCTTATCATCAATCCATTGTGTTTGAAAATTCTTGCCCTCATACCATATAGCATTGAACATAGGACACTACACCAAGACAAAATCAATTAAATAAGCAATCAAAATTGTTGAAAGCTCCTAACTTATGCATAACATTCTATATACTGGCCTTACTCATGCATCCCCTAGCATACTCCCATTCCTCCATTGTGATATGCATCCAGTCATCTCTCTCTGCTCTCTCCATTTTGTCAAGTAGCCAATCCACATGAATATCCATTGGAAGTGCTCTTAGATGCTGAGGGTATGACACATGAGATTCGTGGTGTGCATGAAAGAGGGCCCTTTCTCCTTGTCTTCTTGCCTTTGCATCCTCGTATCTTGTCACCCATGTTTTTATCACATCACTATTAAGCATGCAATAGAGGTTGATATTATTATGCAACTCCGTGTCTATTACTTTGCTATGTCCTTTCCCTTGAGGCACAATAGAGGTCAAATCATCTCTCCATAGTCGTGGGAGAGATCTATCTACATCAACAAGAAACTCAGAAATATATACAAGTGAATCTTATACCAACCAACCCTCGGCCATGCTACCTTCGAGTCTTGCATTTTGTCTCATGAAACCCTTCAAGGTCTTCATGAAGCGCTCAAGGAAGAACAACCATCGTGCATGTACAATACCACATATAGCAATCTCATCCACCAAATGCACTATGAGATGTAGTTGGCTTGTGAGAATAGAACGTGGAAATGTCTCCTCCACTAAACAAACCACCTCCACTAACATAACTCGAGCATTCTCAAGCGTGGTGGGATCTATTTCCTTTGAGCTCACATACCTGTAAGGGAAAAGCATGTCATATTAACAATATGAACACCTTGCATGGAGCATTGATACCTATCCTGTAAAGTACCTCACAAGCTCACCCATCTTGTAAATACAATCCTTCACGTCTTTTGATGTTGAAGAGCCGAGCAATGGCTACTCCTATTCCCAGGAAACCAAAGTGGGATGTCATTTTCCAGGTACATGTGGGTGCTTTTGGCTATGCTTGAGGCATTATTTTGGCTCAGCCTAATGTTTGGCTAGATTATCTTGCATATTATGCTAGTTGATAATAACACCTACCGAATCATGTTATAGCACTACCAAGCGAGAAGCTTTGGGAATGGTATTTATTGTGCAAAGTCTGAGGCATTATTGGCTTGAAAATCATTTTGTGTTCTATGTAGCTCATCGAGTCTTGCTTTATCTTAATAGCAAGACTATCATTCAATGATGAATCGTTTGTTGAATGGTTCTGCTTCAAGAATTCAACTTCAAAATTATTCATAATTTGGGCAAGAGCCTTGTGGGAGCCGATTATTTATCTAGATTACTAGCACTCGAGGATACACAAGGAGTTAATATGGAATTGCTAGACGCTGAACTATTTGCAATAGATTATTGTGAGATCAATGAATATGCTGAGTTGCTCTAGATTATTATCTAATGGTACATTTCCTAAAACTATGCCTCGGGACAAACGTATGCAACTAGCCTTAAAGGCTTCAAAATACACCTTGATCGATGGAAAAATCTACTGAAAATGTACAAATGGAGTTCTTCGTCAATGGGTTTTGCCACACGAGCGAGCTATCGTGTTGTAAGAAGCTCACTTGGGCCCATCAAGAGGACATTTTTGAGGGGATTCAACTGCTCAAAAAGTCTTGCAAATAGGTTTGTGGTGGCAAAGCTTGTTTAAGGATGCTCAAATTAAACGCATGCAATGTGATGTTTTCTCAATGCACTAGATGACTATTTGCTAATTAGTCTATGCCCTTGCAACCTACTAGACTATGGGAAGCTTTCTAGCACTGGGGTTTGGACTTTGTTAGTCCTTTTAGACTAGCCAGATTCACTTAGAATAGATACATCATTGTTTGCCGTTCACTATGCTACTAAGTGGGCAAAAGCTAAGGCCCTCAGAGACAACTCAGCTTGGAGTACTTCTAAGTTCATCTGTGAAAATATCATATGCAGGTATGGATGCCCTTTGTAGCTTATTAGTGACCAAGGGACACATTTCCTCAATGACGTGATACGAGAACTCCAAAAGGAATTCAAAATCATGCATACCGTCTCCACTACTTACTATCCCTGTGGCAATGGTGATAGTGCAATCAGCGAGAGGGGAAGGTGTAATGCTCCATAGCAATCACAATAAAACTAATTGTATTATAAATGCCACCTATCAAGATGACCACTTCTTGTAGCATACACCTAGCATCAATTGGTCATTCATCTGCCATATGCAATCAGAATGGTGATTATTTATATAACTTGAAATTCAGTCTTTGAGAAATTTCTTCAGAAATATGTTCACTCCTGATCTACCATCCACTATCATACCTGGTATAATCAACTTCTTAATCTTGATAGTGATGACTAGAACTTCTTCGTCCACAACTAGTGTATCAATAACAAGCATGGTGGCTAAGGTTTGCACTTCCTTGGGTTGCTCAGTGGATTCCTTGATCTGTTGAGCAAAGAAGTCATGACAGTATGGAGCTATTTGCATCAGCTTGGCAAAAGTTAGATTGACTTGCATATTCTTGAACACTTCCCATGCCCAGGCTAGCTCTGCGCTAGTTTCCTATGGCACACCACATTCTGCATTGTTAGAGCTAGATCTCCAGGATATTCCTTTTTTGATAACATAGTGCTCGAACTACTCATGCATTTCAACTACTGCCGCCTTTCCTTTTAACTCCCTTGCAATCTTTGCTCCAACTCCTTCTGTGCCTTCCAATTGATGTCCTTACCCAAAGTGTTAGTGTCTTCGACTGTTGTCACTACCCCTTTTGACCGAGTAGTTACTTGAGCATTAATTATTTCTAGCAATTTAGCCAACTGATCGGCATTAAGGAAAAGACGAGTGGAAGAGAATGAAAAAACGAGTGGAAAAGAGGGGGAAAAGAGAGGAAGGGTGAGAAATAAGAGGAAAAAGAAGATGGCCTTCTTGGTCAAAGAAGTAAAGGATGAAAAGTCAATTTATACGAGTAGCCTTCTGAACCTTATGTATGGGTAGCCTTCTTGGTCTCCTATATTAGGCCACCACTTACAACGTTGGGAAGTTTTAGCTTTATTTGACCATATTTATGTGGAGATAACCCATGTAGTGTTCCAAAGTTACCAAATTTTGGATTCTACAAAGTGATATTGAGTGGAGGTCCCCAGTTCATTAAAAAAGTCCACAATCTATGTAGCTTGTGAATTCTCACCCCACATGCAACCAAAAACAAAAGCCAAACCATAAAATTGATGTCATGACTCACCAACCAATCAATACAACCAACCATCAAAAGTATATATCTCTCAAGTCATGTAATTCCATGCATCTATAAGCATTTGCAAATATACTTTTTTCAATGCATCGGCATGTGCAATGGTAATGCATTAAGCAATACCACAATGACTCACTCACAAGGTATACATGCCAAAGGCATATCAACCAACATCTCTTGATAAAAACTGACAACATTTCTTGTCTTTTCCAATTTCTATGAATATGTGCCTAGCTGAATGACTATTTGCTTGTAGAATTTTTCAATGCATCAGCATGTGCAACCTCAATGTAGTAAGCAATACCACAATGACCATTGTCACTAACAAGGTATGAATGCCAAAGGCATAACCAAGCTCTTGATAACAACTCCAAACATTTGTTTTCTTTCTTTAATTGTATGAGTATGTGATTGGCCGAGTGATTGCTTGCTTATAGACTCAGCCTAGATTCACAACAAATTCAAACAATATCTATTCTAATGCATATCATTGGTGGCATTTCTCAATTGATATACAACAATTGATGAAGGAATCATATACCTCAATACAACAATTGATAGAATGAGGAATAAATAGATTGAATTAGTGCATAAAGAGAAGAATTAAATTAGATTTAAAGGCCAATTTTGTATAAAGTGTTGTCCAAACTAAAAAAAGACAAATAGTAGACAATTGCACTAATATTTAGCAGACCACTTAACACAAGATGATAATTGCTAGAATTAGGCATAAATGGACTGAATAACTACACAAAGAGAAGAAGTCATTCAGATTTGTAAGTCATTTGGTATCAACTATTGTCCAAACTAAAAAAAAGTAACTAGCATCCCATGCATTATTCATACCTGGATAGAAACCAATTATTTCATATGTGACTAAAGAACAACATTCATTCATCTCATGGGTTGCTTATCTAGTATATGGGACGGATCCTTTCAAAGGACAAAGGAAACAACGACATGATCAGTACAAATTAAAGGGGAGACATACTTAAAGATGTATAATTCAATGGGTAAATCTTTTAGGAACATAACTATGAAAGTGTATAGCCATTGCCCAATATAGAGGGACAAATAGTAGCCCATGCTATAATTTTCAAGGATTGAATGGGCTGAAGTATACTTACACTTCATATACAGGTTTTTTACTAGCTAGAATCGGAAAAAATATAACCTTATAGATGGGTATAGATGAATTTTGCTAATCAATTAAGTACTTGGAAGGATGCATTCAGAGCTTTTATGTGAAAGCTATATTGTTAGTATTCAAGGGAATTTATCAAATTTAAAATAGTGAATATTAGCCCAAGCAACTTCGAGAAGGCTTTAAATTCATTGTTGGGATAATGTTCACTCCTAATACTTTCCATAGACATGATTCTGAATGTTGGGCATCATCCTCTCTCACACAAGCTTGAGTTGTTTCCTTAAACAAGCGTATTATCTTCTTCACCACAACTCCTCAAATAGCACACCCATCTAGTCACGATACTCTTTGCGATTGCATTGCACCTCCTTCTTGCTGAACTTGAGCTTGAAGATTGGGCCTACAAAGGCTGCATGTCTTTCACGTGTAGCTTCATAAGTAATGACACAATATGGGTCTCCATCTTCTACTTGAGCTATTATTCATTTCTTTTTGTTTCACCATCAAGAGGCATGAAAATACATTGAACCTTCAATTTGTCACGTGAAGAGGTCTCTATTAGATCCTTCCCTTAGAGGATTCACTATCATGAGGCATGGAAATAATTTGGGACTTCAATTTCTCATAAGGCAGGATCTTTCCCCTTCTTAAGACATGTGCCTTTTAAAATAGAGAATTATACTGTTGTCATAGGGACCTCTCAATATCCACTAGTAATGCTAGTACAATTGGAAGTCATTGAACTAAAAGTGTCCACCAACCAACTATTCTCTAGAGAGAGAAGATAGCTACTATATTGTTTTTGACAGCTTGATGTTTCTCAATATGAAATTTCTCTAGATTACCAATGAATTCACATTACTTGAATGGATGATGATTGAGGCAAAAGAGAAATAAAAGGAGGACGAAAACAAGGCTAGGTTAAGCGCAAGATGCAATTAATGAAGATTTACATAGAATGTTATAAAAAATGGTCATTTTATGAATGTATGATGATTGAGGCAAACGAGCAAAAAAAAAAAAGGGACGACAAGAACAAGATTATGTTAAGGGAATGACGCACACTAATGAAGATTTAAAGAATATTATAATAAAGGGTCATTGTAAAGGAGGAGAAACAAGGTGAGCTTATATAATAAGGAATGGAACATAAAATTTTATTCAATCTGGATGAAACCTGTAGTGGTAATTGTATTAAGAATATTCTTTTTAGAAACATGTGCTTATTCCTCACTTATTCACATATATAGTGCTAATATAACTTGATTTTATTTGTTTTCATGTTGTTGAGACAAGCTTTGCTTTAGAATCTTTAATTTCTATAATAGTGTATGTTGTCAGACACATTAGTTTGTCTGTAGCATATGGCCGTACCGCATGCTTGTGCACAATTATAGCCATAAATTTGATGTTCAAAGTCTGGGTGGGCCAAAATGCCATTCACAATGATAGCATCAAAATTGCTCAATTAGAATTCAAACCGTAGACGTTTTATGGCACCAATAAGTACTAGGAGCGGCTTTGTACTCTAACATGGTTGTAAAGAAGAGGTTTAAAATATTAAATATTTGTACTATTAACTTGACTATTTCACTATTCAAGATCTTACACTTCTTACACTTTGTTTGTTGCAAATGTTCTTAAAATTTCATGATTAGGGTATTCGGAGATGTTGGATTTCTGCATTATTTACAGCAAAAAAAAGGTGCACCTTAATGAATCCTCTTCTTAGAATTCTATAGTATTAAATGTTGTTGGAGCACCAATAATTGTCTTGAGGGGGTCATAAGCCATTGGCTGGGCACTTTTTGACTCAAAAATGGATGAGACCACGAGCCATTCCTCCATGTGAAGGGTCCCCAAGAGGCGATGGAAATTTTAAAAAATTATATTGTGGGAGTTTGGGAGGCACTTGCCATGGGCGAGGTCACGGGGGCCATCCATATTCCTATTCTTAAAATGGCTTGATCTGAGAATGGCTGAGATTTTATCTCAGTTGACCAGGGACTTGACCAGGGACCGTAACATGTCCATGAATCAAATTGAGAAGCCATTGGTGATATGGCTTTGGTTGAGTCAAACCCTTTTAACCTAATTGTCTTGAGGGGGTTGCAATCCAAGCCATTGGCCAGGCACTTTTCGAGCCAAGGAAACGAACTATTCCTCCACATAAAGGGTCCCCACGAGGTGATTGGAATTTCAAAAAATTGTTTTGTGGGCGTTTGGGAGGTACTTGCCACGAGCGAGGTCACGAGGGCTACCCATATTCCTATTCTGAAAATGACTTGATCTGATGCGGGGGCAGCTGAGATTTGATCTTAGTCAATCTAGGACCGTTACGTGTCCATGAATCGGCCATTGGTGGTATGGCTCTGGTTAAGTCACACCCTTTTATCATAATCACTCCACAGTCCTAATCGCTCCTTGAACCAAAACTATTAATTAATTAATTGTGCCTCTCAATCGATCACTTTATTAATCGATTAACCTAAGTATTGCCCACCTCATCACTCCGTCCTCCCTCCGTATTCCTCCCCGAGCATCCCTCCTCTCTCCCTCTGCATCTCTCCCTCCCCCCCTCAAACCCTCTCCAACCTCTCCCTCTCTCCTTGCTGCTCCCTCTCCCTCTCCCTCCCCTTCCTCTCTCTTCTCTCCCGCTCCCTCTCCTCGCCCCTCTCCCCTCTCCTTCCTCCCTCTACCTCCCTCGCCTCAGCATGTCTTGTGTATTTATAGATCCCTCAGCTTCTGGAGACCTTTGATAATCGTAGACTATTTGGCTTTTGGAGACTTCTAATCAATCGTGCTACTCGACCTTACAATTAATTGACCCCACCTTACGTTAATTCTTGCCCCACTCCCACCACATGGACTAATTAACTAATAGCGAGTTTTTCATCGCTTGGGGACCTCTCCTACCAATTTCAATTAGTTTTGGTGAGTGGTGGCTTAATTAACCTATGTTTATCTATGGATTAATTTATTTATGCTTTAATTAAACTATGTTAAATCTCTACGGCTTAATTTAGTTATGCATAGACTATGTGCAAGGGGGGCTTCACCAAACGTTCAATAAAAAATTGAACCCAAAACCTTCCTTCTCAAAGAGTGTGCCCTACCATCAAGCTACAAAGTCATCTCCTTATAATAGTATTACAAAGGCTCCCTTCTCCCCAATGTCAACTGTCCCTCCCTCTTTAATGCCCCTCCCTTATTTAAATTAACCTCCCCCCTCGCCCCTCCTTTATTTAATTAGAGCCCTTCCCCTTGTATGCCCCTCCCCGCTCCCCCTCCCCCAATAAATTAATTAATTGCGTCCCCCAGCCCCTGGAATCATAACCATACGCTTGAGTATTACGTCCATGTTCGCACAAACGACGTCGACCTCGGCCAACTCATACCTCCTATCAATCAAACGCTCACAAACTCCTTCGGATTTACTCAGCTGTTCGCCTTCAACGTCACCCGGGGGGCTGATCCTCAATCGACGCAGTTGGGGTTCATCCGCGGATACACAGTGCAGGCTAGCTATGATTCCACTTCCATCGGCATTGAGGTGGAGGGCTTGTCTTACGATGATGGCTCCTTCAAAGGCACCATACAGCTTCAAGGCTTCGTCGCTGCTGGAACCAACGAAATCGCAGTGGTGGGAGGCACCGGGGCTTTCAGAGGCGCAAGAGGTTATGCCGTCGTAACACAAGTGAGCTCCCAAGGGAATGCGTTTCTTTATCACCACCAGCTGCATTTTCTCTAATCTGTTTATGCTATTCAATGTTTCTCATGGATGTGGATATGCGGGAGCTACGAATCGTACCGTTTCAATTTCCAACATGGATCCAATGGTACTTGTAAGCGCCTTGCGCGTTTGATAATAAGATGAGCTGCATTAATTTCAATCGTCGGTTGGTGAATTCAGAAAACTATGAGCTCTTTTGCTTTACAGAGTAAATGCGAATGACTTTATAGTTCTAAGCTCAATTGGAACGTAATAAGTACCTTATGAGACGTTATCTCGTTAACACAAAGTCGACACAACGAGTAACTCTTCATCCATTCTTACAAACTTACGCGAGATGGAATGTTTGGTCAAACTAAGATGTATTCAAATCTACGTCTATATCTCATAAAAAATCTCCCAAACAATCATCATAAACTAAGATGTTCCATTCCCTATGGGAGTAGAAGCACGGTGGCGTCCCCTCTAAGGCCTCAATCCGGTGTGTGAGTTGGGTGGGTGAGTTATTAGATTATAATTATTATTTTTTAAACTCTTTCTTATAGCCTTCTTATCACTAAGCTTCCCATTTGTGTGCCTAAACCTTCATATCTGTTGCTTTACGTATTCAAGTTCGGTCTTTAAATGTGATCCAATTCTTCTCCAGATTTGCAAAGCCTCTAGCTTCATAGCGGCGCTTGCTCTCTTTAATCTTCTCTTAATATTATCGATAAGATGGATCCTGCCCAAGAAGAAGGCATGCTCTTGGAACTCTTAAAGTCCATGTATACTGAACTTAAGGTCAAAGTTATCATCCACTTAGTGATGAGATGCCAAACAAAATAGATTATGTTGAAATGTGGGTTTTTCCATGTGTAAATTAGAAAATTTGGCATGTTTATCATCGGAAACATAACAAAGCAAGGAAGAAAATACTCTACTAGTATCCATTATCAACCAAGGCAATGCCCTAATACATGTCCTACTTCATATAGGCATGTTTAGCATAAAGTCTTCCAAGCCTACTCAAAGACAAAATTTAGTCCTATGGTATACTCTAGAGTATACTCTACACTTTTTATGACATGTTTGTACTATACAATGTTTGAACTATGCATGCCAAGGTTTTCTTACATATTCTTGATATTGGGTAAGAATGCATCCAAATGGTAAAACATCGTTCTTGGATACAAGTGAGTGATTATCATTTCTATTTTGATTCTTGAACTAACTATACTTTCAACAGCAAGTAAGTCCTCAGTATGAGGCATTCGCATCTCCAACCGCATGTGGAGATATATGCCACAGTGCATTCAGCTTTTCAGGTGACTCCATTCTTGCATCGATCACTAATGCGTGCAAAGAGAGTATTCAATCAGCAATACAGATTCGCAAATTAGTCTTTAAGACATTTCAGCATCGGCTCAGTCATGCTGCGTTGCACCACCCTTGGATAGAGTTATCACCACCTCCGATCAGTAGATCATTCCTCAGCATAAGGACCTTTATACATCAGTACACTCCTACCCCACTGTAGTTGACATCATCAGGTTCAGCCATAGCACAACTTGTGGAGCTTTAGTGTTTCAGCATGTACTTATGGTTGTCGTATACAGTCCATACTTGATGCAGATTAGTGGTTGGATATAGGACTTCAAATCACTCCCTACATCAACATTTGGCACCTCATGTGCCTTAGGGACATGCTATGGTTTTTTATTGATATTCCAAGCTTATAGTCCTTTATATTATTATTAGCTCCACCTTGAGCCTTTGACAGATCCTACATCCCATGTTGACGGATGTTTAACCATGCACATATCAAATGACCTCCAGTTCATGATCGTTGAGCATACAAGTTTGACAGGTTTCTGTACCTTGTTAGTTTTACAGGCCTCTTCACTAGCACAGTTGTGTATCATAGATGCACCTTCAGCCCCAAAATTTCAGCCCCTGAATCACTCTGTCCACACTGACTATGAGGTCTTCTTCGACCTTGCATCATTCAACAAAGATCATAGTTCTACTGCAAGAGGCATATTCATTGCTAGCTAGACTCTCATTAAGACAAACTTCTAAAAGACTCCACAGGCATTGGGGTAGGCATAGATGAAACATTAGGATCTCATAAAAAACTACTTTTTTAATCAACTATAAAATATTTGGAAAGAAGAAACTACTTATGGTAGCAGAATCCCATAATCTATATGCTTTGCTCTCACCATTGTAGCTAGTGAGAACACACTTTTGAGATTTAGCACTAGCTTCTATTCTAGTTGATATGTTGCATGAGCATAAGCAACAACAAAAAATCCTAATATTTGAAATTATGGTCTTGAACCTATAAATAATATAATATTCCATTAAACAGCAGTTGGAGACCTGTTCATGAGATAGACTATTGTGTTACATGTTTTAGCCCAATAACCACATAGGAGATTCCTCTCTTCCATGATACACGATGCTATTTTAGAGATAACTCTATTTTTTCTCTTAGCCCCACCATCTTAATGGATGCTACATCCATGGGTAAATTCCTTCTAATCCCATGGTAGCTCAAAAAAATTATTATACTCACCACCATTGTTACATCTCAATGTGTTAATGTGCTTGCTTATTTTATTCTAAACAAGGTCTTTAAAATCTAAAAGTATCAAAAGGCTTAATATTTTTATCGCAAGAAATAAATCCATGTCTTTGTGGAGATAGTGTCTGATATAGTACCATTTCCTACCAAATGATCGATGGAGGCTTTCCCCTAGCAGATATCTATGTGCACTAATAAGAATTTCATACACAAGTAATCACGTGAATTTTTTATGAGATTTGCATGCATGAACATTATTTTTAAGTAATGGTAGATGCAATCATGGGAAGAAATTTTCGATTTTAAAAACTTGGAAACCTATAAACTATTGCTACTATTGTGTCTATTACTACCAGTATTATGTCTACTATCACTAGTACAAGGTACCTTTATTGCTAAATAACATGTTAAAAACTCATAGTAAAGTCTTAATATTGCCGATAAAATGATAAATATTATAGTAAACTAGGAGAGAAAGAGCACTACCAGTATTATTCATGTTATCACTAGTAACTATAGTATTACTATGAATATTATCAATAGTAATAAGACAAATATCTATGGTACTAGTCTTATTACCGATGGTAGTACTACCAGCACAGCTAAATAAGGACCCCATGTGTTTTTTCTAGTGCTTTGAATTCTAAAGGTAATTTTCTTTTTAATCCAAGCATATCCCAAGGCCTAACCTAGGGAGTGGTTCTTGTACCCACAAGGCAAGAGGCTAGATGGGACTACCTATGTGTACTGCACTGTTGCATTACTTTTAAGATGTACACATATTGAAGGTCTAATTTTCTCACTCCCCTTTGGTTCACTTATGGGTGCTCGATGTTTTGTGCTCATGAACCCTTAACCCAACCCATGCACTGTGCTCAAATGTTGCATCCCTTGGTGAGTTTCGCATGCAACATACTCGGGTGTGATGCAGATAGACGTCAAGAGAAACAACTTAGAAGTCGGGGTTGCTATTGTAAGAGGATCGTATAGTGACATAGGATTGAACATAGGAAATAAACATAGAACAATATAGACAGAATGGAAACAAAACACACATATATTGTATTAAAGAAAGACTCTATTTACAACAATGAAGCTACCATAGCTTCAAATGAGTACTCAGCTATGCAAGCTTCTAGCCTAGCGAGCTAGACAGAGATCACACAACTGAGACACAACTCATGAAGAAACACTACCTACTCTCTGTTACAATGCTTTACTACTAAGTAGTCTTACTGCAAGAATAACTTTTATTCCTAACACTTGCAGTTTGCTGAGCCGTTTCTCATCATTCGTCTACCACCCTTATCTTTAGGATGACTCCTCCTCGGACTCGGAGTCACTGGCTCAGCTCTTGCTATTGCTTGCCACTCGAGAAGTTGCTAAAGATGTGCTTACTACTCGAGAAGTTAGCCAAAGATGTGCTACCATGTTACCAACTAGCGGGTGCCACATGCTTGTACCTATGCTAGTAAGTTCTCTGCGATTCCACCTTTGTCGACTTGACCCAAGGGTAAACATTTCACCTCATCTTTCTACAACCAACTCCTCATGATTTCAGACTAGTTGGAACTAAATGCTACTAGAAGGCACACGTGGACTAAAGATGCGGGGTCGCCATGCAGCACAACACGCCCTTGTCTTGGAGGTTGGTGAGAAGTTACTTAGGGAGCAATAGAAGATCTCGGGGCATCATTTGGAGAAGCGTGGGAGGAAGATGGTCTTGGAGAGGGAGGGCCAAAAGGTTTGACCATTGCTCATGGATCCTAAGGGGGCCAAGGATATAAGGAGCATATGTAATGGGAGGCCTCTTCAGATTTGTAAGCCAATCCATAGACCATAGCTCGGCGAGTGGGTCCTCAGAGGGGTTGATGATGCCACAAGCATTGTCAAAATGAGTCATGTAGCATTTTTACTAGCGTGGATCTCTTCTGCCACTTAATACTTAGGTCCTTGTTCAGGTCTCAAACGTTTTTGTGAATGGCAGCTACCTCCATGATGTGGCTGCCGAGTAGTTACGTCGCTATATAGCAACACTGATAATCGTCGCTATATAGCGACACTGTTAAACATCGCTATATAGCAATGATTAATAGAACAAGAAAAAAGGATTAGTGGGGCTAAATAGGGCTTGCTATGGCCCTGTTTAGCCCCACTAATCCTTTTTTTTTTTTGTAATTATAGAAAAAAGTTTCTTATAACAAAATTTCCCTTGCGAAAAGGGTGATACAAAATCGCTCAAATGAAATGATCGAGCAACAGAAGCATATACATGTCGAACATATACAACATTGTTTGTTACAAAATTACCCTTTCAAAAGGGTGATACAAAATTGCTCAAACGAGCGGATATACAAAATGACATACATGGCGAAGAAAATGCAAACTGCTACTACTACTACTACTACTCCTCCTCATCCGAATTGTCCTCATCCTTGTCCTTGTCTTGTTGGCCTGATCCTTGGTCCTCGTGAGCTGCACCTTCTTCGTGATCCTTGTCACGTGCATATGATCCCTGGCCTTGGTGATTGCTTACCTCTGGTGATGGGACGCTTGAGCTTTGACCCTAATTAGAGTGAACCATATAAATTGAAAATTAGATTGGAACTTGAAGAATAAAACAATTTAAAAAGTGAGATTACAAGTAGGAGTAGACTTATACCGTGCGAGTAGCCCGTGCGAGTAGCCACCTCAGCCCAATCGACCGTCGCTCCCATAGCCTCTTGCTCAATAAACCATGGCTTTGTTCCTATGTGAAATGCACATCGCGTCTCTGCATCTGTAGGAAGACGACCCATCGCAGCTTGCTGTGGATCCAATTTACGAGAGTTAGAGTTAGCTAAAGTGCATGTAATATGTAGTAAAACAAATAGAACAATACATTAAATGAGAAGAAGTAGACTTACCACGGTTGCCTCGAACGCCAACCGTCCGCTTGCACTAAAGTGCGAAGTACCTACGATGTCCAGCCGTCCCTTTGCAGCCCTCCTCTGACCCTCGAACATTTCAAGATGGTCCCTATTCTGCTTCTTAAAGAACTTCCAATTAGCTCTGTCTGCATACATCCAAGTATGCTCAACCTGAAGATTTATATGTATAATAATTCAATTTTGTTTTAAAGATATTGCCAATAAGTATCTAACTAGCAATAAGACCATGGGCGTTGGTTTTGCAGGCATGCAATGGAAATAAGTAAACAAACTGGTCTCCAAACAAGACCTCCAGGCAATCTGGCCCTTAGAGGCAGATGAAGAGGAAGCTTCAGGAAGTCAAGTGAGGAGATACAGAAGAATAGAGGGAGATGGAAACACCCCAATCCAAGCTTTGGAAGATAGCCAATTGCTAATTAAGACAAACAAATTCAGCGAAATGCCAAGCAAATCTACATCAAGGTATATGGAAAGCCCTCATACCATAATGAAGTGGCAATAGTACTTTGTCAAATTCTTGTACGTGCACTTCATTAAGGGTATACATGTGGACTTCTCCTCCTATAAGGACAAGCGTATGTGTGGTTGTATAGAAGTCACGATCACCCACCAATCACAATTGTCTGGGGCATTGGAGGGTGCGCGTGGCCCACTGGAGCAAAAAGTGGTGCAACTTTGCGAAGAGAACGTGACTAGGTCCAACACCTAGAAAATGAAAGACTATGAACCCAGCCAGTGTTGCAGACTGATATTATTGTTCTACATGCCCAATTGAAGAGCTTGGAGGACCTCAACACATGGTTGCATCAAGAGACCAACAAACACATGCAACACTAATCAGAGATGCAAGTGTGGAGGTGCAATTAGCTATTTGTTGCCATCCATCCTCAAAACCATATGCCATGGAACCCCTTCCCTCCAATAGCCCAGGAAATTGCTTGTGCCCAATATGCCAATGCTTGTTTGGTAATTGTACTGGCTATTACTCTGCCTTGCAGCCATAAATCTTTATTGTCTAGTAGATTACTTGCCAACTAGATCAATTTCTCCACTTTGTAAAGCCCAACTATCAATGGAATTGTACATGGTGTTGGGCTTAGGATAGTTGTATCCAAGACCATGACATTGAATGAAGTTATACATTCTCTTTATGATAGAAATATATGTATACAACCTCTTTATGATGGAAATATATGCCTTTGTTTTAGGTTCATTAAAGTTCTATGATGTACTATATGATCTAGTGGAATTCATTTATTTAAATGCTTAAGGATTAATTTATATGCATCCAATGTTCATAATTATTTTGCACTACGCAATCCCTAAATCCATCACATGCAATCGTAAAGTCACATGACTACACATGCAATCCTAAAGTCATGAATTGGAATAGTGTCAATATATTATTTCATTATAAATAATTTAAGGAAGGCTATGGTCAATTGAAAACAAATATAATCCAATGGTCATATTCATTTGCATCCATCCTAATACTTAAAACCTAAACCCATGCATCCATGATCCATGATTTTACTTAACACCTAAAACCATGCATCAATTGGAATTTGGAATTTAAAACAGTATGCAATCTCTAAATCCATCACACTAAATTCTAAAGTCGTTAAAAAAGAACTTTACCAAAGATAAACTATATAAAGTAAACTTTAAAAGAATTTTTGATTTACCATTGAAATATTATTATATGCACTTTCATCACAAGCGCTCTCTCTCTCACACACACATAATTAAAACTTATCTCTAAAGTGATTAAAGAAAAATGTTACCAAAAATAAGAAATTAAACTTTGCACATGCTTCTTCCGCACGTCGTCACACAGGATTCTATTGCATATGAGAAAGAGTGGTATGCGAGTTGCCATGCTCTTGATCAATTGAACTTGTTCAAGAGCACAACAATTGGCATTATCACCCAGAAGCCTATGCGATGGCGACACGGAATAATCAAAGCCCAAACCCTAAACACAAGATATTTACAATGCACAACAAGACAATCATTATCCAACCCTAAACTTCATCAATCAATGTCCCCATCTTTAGACCCATGTGGAAGGCAAATATTATTTCCTTCATCTTCATAAGATTCATCCTCCTCATTGCTTTCCTCCTTGGATGTTGCACCATTAGTCCCAGTTCCATCCTCTTCTTAGTGTTGTGGAATCTACAACGATGGGACTGCTTCAGGTTGTATACCATCTGGCGGGATATCGTTGGTCCATTTTGAAACTTTCTCCTCATATCCCACATCTCCTAATGTTTCTAGGATTTAATGATTGGCATAGATGTACACTTACTTCTCACCCGATCTGCTAGAAATCTATTTCATAAAGTACTATGAATGTACTTGTAATGACTCAAGTTTCTTTTTGAGCCTGAGTTTGAGTATGTTTGAGAAAGAACCCTCATTATAATCGGGCAAAGAAGCTCACACGTGCCACCATTCATCATCCACAATTTCCAAGCAGACATAGTTAATGCTTGAACATCGCTCGATGCAAACAACCCCTCCTTGCATCGATACTTGGCTAACTCATTACAACACTTTGCAAACTCATGGTTGTGGGGATAATATTGTTGCACCACCTTATGAAATTCATGCATAACGATTGGGATATTTTCGGGCTTCATATTCCACCACTCAAGGTCTAAAAGGTACCCAACACTATGCAATGGATTATGAGCTTGCTCCCATCATGGCCAAAACTACTGCCACAATTCCTCATGTTTTGTAGCATTAAATGGTCTTCTCTCATTCTCTTGGCCCAGGCGAGCAGGAGAATTCCTCGCAATAAGAGCTTTCTCAATACTCCAGAAGTGCATCCATGCTTTTTTGATTGTTGGAGACTTTGAGTCAAATGCCCTAAGTGCATATAAAATAGGTATCATAGCATTAGTGGCATCCTCTAACCATTTCCATAATGCAGGAGATCCCAATGTTTCTTTCAGGTCATGCAAGATTGCAGTGTGTAGAAGTACATAGAAAATCTCATGATTGCTCGCAATTGCAACATGGTAGAACCATCACGAGACATAAAGATTGCTTCGAGACGTTGCTTCGATCATACTAACTTGATGATGTCTAGAGCCTCACACATGCAGCTCTCATATCATCGTTATTGACCATACTCATTGGATATCCTAACCGCAAGATTGATCTACCAAGTACATACTAAGCATTCTCCAAGTCTTGAACCTGGATGTGCTCAACTATCATGGGTTGTGCTCTCCCCGTATCTTGGTTAACACCCTCACAAGGTCGATCAAGAGTTGGAGTAGTGCCTATTTTGGCAATGAGATCCTCTTCTTCAACTCCTTGATCAACCCCATAACATTTTCAGGCATATGAATACTGGCATGGTCATGACTCTCGATGCATCTAGAGTTTGCCTAGTCACAAGTAGCCTTGAGATTGTGGACAAGCATTTCTAATTTCAGGCATTTCTGATTGTGCATTCGTAGTGATAACACGTACCCTATTTGTGCTCAAGCCATTGCCATCTCGTCTCCCCCTTCTCTCCAAACCTAAGGCCCTTAGCTTAAGAGTCAAGATTGCTCACTAACAATCACATTCATTGGCACTCATGATCGTGGTCCACAAGTTCCCCAAAATGCAAGGAGTCAGAGTATAGACCACCCTCAAGAACACACAACAAACACTCACATCCACTAGCCCTCATGTTCATGCTCTACAATTTCCACAAGAGGCAAGGAATCAGAGGAGCAAACCACACCCACAGGTATAATGAATGCTGACTCACTCTAACACACTTAGCCTTACAACATTCAAATCCAAATCATGGTTTACTTTCTTTCCCAACTTACCAAAGGGTTTATCGGGATATGAACCACAACCAGATCGAATGATGAACCTCTATTGCCATTTCCACCAATATATACCATCAAGGTGCGCAGGAAACTAGGAATCTGCAACCCACAGCACCGCTAGTACACAAGACACTACCGGTGGTAGTACTCACATTACCGGCAGTAATATTAATTATCTCAATAGTGTATATTACCACCAGTATTTACAACACCTGGATAATTAATATTACCACCGGTAATGTGAGTACTACCATCGGTAGTATCTTATGTACCAACAGTACATTTATCCACTTTTTCGATGATTTTTTTTGGTAAACTACATGATCACGTTGTTTTATTACTACTTGGAAGAGTAATTAGCGAAGCTAATAACCCATTAACGCAAACGTGAAAACGTGAATGTAATCCTTGATTGTAACTATGTTTTTGGTCATTTACAAACAACAATGGAGAATCATTTTCTTGGGTATTGTAACAAAATTTAATTAAACTTTTATAATAGATACATCCATATTCATGAGTCAAGGCTCTCTCTCTCTCTCTCTCTTTCTCTTTTGCACCTAGAGCCCTGTTGCATTGGTCTACCTTGCCATCCAGGCATAGCCCAAATGCATTAACCTTGTCCAAGCTACCTATGTCCCTGAAGGTCTAGTAAATTTGCTTGAACCTTTTGACATGGGACACTGAGTCCCCCTCTCCTAAGAAATTGGTAACGAGCTTGGAGATGGTGATTGGATGGTTCCTTGAAGCACTAGTGTAAATGTCATTATGCATTACAAACTTCCAAGAGTACAATGTGTGTCAACTCAACTAGGAGGCTCTGAAGTTTGTAAAGGATTCGCAGGTCCAACATTAGTAAATGGATGGGGAAGGGGCTCATGATCCTTAGATCTAGGCTCAGTAGTCTAAGGGGCTAGATGAGGGGCCTCGTGTCAGTGGATTATGGAGGCATTTGAGGTTGGGACTTAGGGTCCTTTAGTCCTGTCAAAGGGTCCTCATCCTACTCTAGGGTAAGGTCCTCCATCAATTTTGAGCTCTGTCCCTCATCTAATCTCTTAGAGCTTTCCTTCTCCCTGCTTTTCTCTTGTGGTAATGAGGAGGCATATTGATGGAGATCTACCATCATCGGAGCTTTGAAGTTTGACACAAATTGATCATCTTAGCTTTCTTTTGTCATCTGCAAATATGCAAACAAAACTTTAGTTTCATGTTCTGTGTTAAATTTTATGTTATGTATAAATTTTAAATGCATCAATAATGGTACTTATGGGACCCGCTTAATGTCCTCACAAATAAGCCTCCAAAATATACTTGGTGTTTATAAGGATTTTATGAGAGGGAAAAGGATTTTATGTCTTATATCCAAGTGTAGTAGTTCAATTGCACCCAACTTAGATGAATTTTTTTTGCAGAAATCGATTGCAAAAGATAGTCTCTTCAAACCACTACAAGTTGTATATGTGATTAAACTAAACAACTTTATATAAAAGAAGTAATTTATTATTTTTAAAAATTGCGATACTTATTTTATGCATTGCAAATTCATTTACAGATCGATCTCTCGATGAGTATATGTAACTGAATTGAAGCAGAAGCATCCTTCTCATGGCAAATGCCATTATAGATAAACTACAATGTCGACTTCATTTGACAAATTTGCTATAAAGATTAGCATTTGTGGATTGAAAATAACAATCTAGCTCCTTATGCAATGTACTTACTAATCACTTACTCTAAATCGTAAGGGATGACAATTAGGGTCACCGATTCAAAATTGTAAAATGTGAACAACTTCACAAGCTGGTCCATCAGCTCCCTGGGATCCCTCATTTTGATGGAGATAGCTGGGTCCACACTATGTACCATACCTTGAATCTCCTCATGTAACTTTTTTTTGAGTAAGCTGCAAATCAACAAAGGAATCTACCTGAGTCCTGCAAGGATAACAATATCGGTAACTTGTCCTGCTCTATTTTTTATAGTCTTCTATTAGGATAAAATCTTTCCTTGACTCTGCATATGCAAAACTTTTCCTTACAGCAGGTCCCAGTGTATTTAGATGCTCAAGAACATGTAGGTCTAGCTTTGCAGTATCTAGATTAGTGGCTAATGGACGAAGATGCTTGGTGTCCTTATATTTAACACTTATTTCATTAATTTTGGACTCATATGTCTACTTTTGGACTATTCCTTAAAATCCTTCCCAAATGAAAAGTTTACTTTATGAAACTGTCATTCGAGAATCAAAAGTTTACTTTCTGGCACTATCATTTTCACATAAGATATTTCAAAATATCTCTCTACAATGTTGTACAAATAATGCAAAAACTACTATTAAATCCTAAATTTGTATTTCTTGTTTATAAGAATCATATTCTTAAAATAAAAAATCCGAGTTATTAGTTTAAATCCATGAAAAACCATGCTATTGAGGATTCACAACATTTTAAAAATGTATACACAAGAGACCTGTAAGACTCTTTTTACTTTCAATGCAGAAAACTATAACACTCTTGAATATTCAAGAAATTAAAAGGTTTATATAGACATGAGACATGATGGAAGCCTCTTTTGTACTCCAAAAAATAGCAATAGCTATGCTTGCAATTTTACATTATCATGTCATAAGTTTTACAACAAATATTGCTCTGGATGAGTCTTTGTACAAAGGATCTCCTGTGGCCTTTTCAATAATTTAATTTTTCCTTTACAATGAGTTTAGTACAAATGGGCGATCCAAACATTTGCTTGTTTGAATGTCCTTTTCTATCATGATCACAGAAATGAGCGATCCAAACATTTGCTTGTTCAGAATGTCCTTTCTGTCGTCACTTGTCGCTTGGGTGCAATCTTCATTCACTCTCATCTGACAACCACCACCACCTTCACTCTTTCTTGATATTTGAATGGTGTTATCATGGGCATTCTTCATTTGCGCTATCTCCTTCTACTTCCTCCCGGGCGAGCATCTTTATGAACTCTGTAATGTGCGTAATAATTGGTTGCGGTAATTTTATTTTGTCTTCTACATCATACCCCATGTGCTTCTTTGTTTTCTTTGACATTGATTTCCAGGATACTATGACTGTCTCTGTGGAAAGTCTTGAAATTGCTTCATGGTTGGGGAACCATTCCTTTTTTTAGACAACTACTATACAATGTATTGTTATATTGGTTCTCCTTCCTGCCCCTTGGCTCATACCATACCGCTGTAAATATTGTAGCTCTCCCCCGGTCATCCATGCTCACGTCAACTACTTTCGCAACCCAAAACTTCACGTTCTCATGTTCATCTTCCGATGGTCGAACTGCAACAAAACAATGGACATCTATGTCTATTTGTGGCATAAACTCTCTATTCTTGGGTCCACAATATGGACATGGGAGCAACGATTCAAACTCATTTTCAAAGAGACCACATGCTGGACGCAAGTCATTACCAACATTTGGCCAAAATAAAGGCCGTTCTGCCTTAATATCATCTTCTCACATTTTTGCAAGGTCCTTTATCAATTGGTAGGTCTTGCTAATTACAACAGTAGTGTGTTCCTTCCAAGAGGGCTTCCAATCAGGAAATCTCTGGAGCATTTCCTCTTTGTATGCAATAAAAGCTTTTAAGCCTTCTATTTCACCTTTGGATTTCTCGCTGAATTCTTTTATAGGAGCCCATGTTGGATGCATTTGTTTGCTCGGGATTGAAGTTAAGAGAGAGTAAGGTTCTTCAGGTTCCCATTTTGTATCAAGAGAATAGTGTTGCCATTGCATCACTGGTTTTTCATCCTTTAAGAAAAATCGAAAATAGTGTGGAGCGCTATGACCTATCAGGGCATCAGCACCTTTTTGTATGAAAGGTAGAATAAAGCTCTTCCAATCATACATCCTTTCAACCATTGAGCATATTGTTCCTTCCTTACGGCCACCAACTTGCCTCCCACATTTTCTTATCAAGTCATCCATTGTCTCCATGTCCTTGTGTTTTGGTTCTCTTGAAACTGTGCTAAATACCTGATCGATATCCTCATGTGTGTGCCCAACCAACAAAAACCCAATTTCAATCTCATTGAAGATTATATGAGCGATTAGCATTGAGCGAAATGCAAAGAAGAGTACATTCTTATTCTCTCATCTGCAATTATCTGCTTGTACTCTCAAAGTTGCTGGTAGGCGACCTTTTTCTGCATGTACATTGTGAATTGCCTTCATAACGGATGTTACAACTTCATTGCTATCATGTAGATGCAAGGAATCAATCCATATGTCTGTAAAAAACTTAAATCCGTGCACTAACACTCCACATAGATGTGTCTTTGAAAAGTATTTGCCTTGTAGCTTAGGTGGAGTGTTAACGAATCGAGGTAATGTTGTTGTATTTTGATCCATACCATCTACAATAATGCACATGTACTCATTTGGGTGAGAAATAGCTTGCTCCTTCCAAAATGCATATTTTATTCTAGAATGTCGAACAAGTCCATGATGAAATTCTCTCTTTCTTTTGTAAGCTTCTTTTTGTTCTGGAGATGTTGCACTCCCAAGTGCTCGCTTTAGATCATCACAGTCATTGCACTTTGACATTTTTTGCCTCTTTGGGATTTTAACATGTCCAAAGCTTTTTTTCCAAAGAGTATACAAAGTATGAAAAGATGCCGGTGCATGCCCTCTTTGCCTCTGTGTTTCTCCAATAGAGTTAAATACTTCTTTTTTGGTCAAACCTATCGGAAGATGCATTTTTGATAGGTGGGGTTGCGGTAAAGCATTTTCATAAATGTAATCTTTCAAAATTGCTGTTGCCGCAACTGTTGAGGCTCTTGTTTTGGGCCTTCCTATGTTTCCATGAATGTTAAATTTAACTCCATACTTTGCTTTATCAGCCAAATTCTAATATGTGCCATGTGATAATCCTATAATAATGCGATATGCATTATTGCATATACTTTTTCCATTTATAAGAGGCCTTATTTGATGTCCTGAACTTCGCCTTCTCTTATCATTTACAAGAAAGAAAGACAATCTCGTGAGTAGGTATTCATTTCTTCTGCTTCCTTTCCTTTGGTAGACATGTTCTCTACAACCCTTGATGTCATGTAAGTTAATGGATCGCATACATGTACGCTTACAGCATGTAGATCGCATTGCTTTTAGCATAACATCTTCATTCATTACTCTTATTCTCTTTGGTTGCTTTTCTGGATCTACCTGCACTCGTTGTCTTTTCATGCATCTGTATGTCCGTTTCGGGACCTTCTGTACATTCTTATTTGGATTTGTGTAGTTCTCCTTGTAAGATTTATTTGTCATGTTGTTTTCATGAGATGTTGCATCCTTGATCTTATCACTCTGATAGTCAAATACTGAATATTCCTTTGTTGATGTCATCCTTTCTTTTGATACATTCATCAAACAATTTGTAACATCTACAAGTTCACAATCAAAGTCAAACACTGAATAGTCCTTTGTTGATCTCATCCGTACTTTTGATACAATCGTAGAACCACTTGTCACAATGGCATTAGAGTGTCTGGAATGATCTTCAAACTCATCTATTCCTGAGAGAACATCACTCATTGATGCACTTTCTATGGATTTCATAACTCCATAGTCAGTGGTGATAGAGTGTCCAGAATGATCTTCAAACTCATCTATTCCTGAGAGAACATCGCTCATTGATGCACTTTCTATGGATTTCATAACTCCATAGTCTTGAAACTCCTCTACTCCAGAGAGAACATCACTCATTATACTATCGTGCATGATTTCCATAATTCCATAGTTACCTGCTTTGACTCCAAGAACTTTATCAGCATTCATGAAGCCATCCATGCTTGAAAATATAACACTTTTGACATCTTTGCCCAAGTTCTCAATGTGCATGAACTCATCCACCCCGGATAAGGCATCACTTGTGAAATATTTTTCTTTCTCGGTACCAATGAACTCATTGACTTCTGATAAGACGTCAGTGCTATAGTTGAGTGCATTTAAAATAATCCATCTCTGAAGGAATAGAGCTTGGTACATTGGCATATTCTTTCAATTCTTTGATGTTGTAGTAGACATTATGTTTATCATTAAAAACCACATGCCGAGTCTTTCCAATCTTTAAAAATTGCATGCTCCATCTCAAATCCTTACCTACCTCATAGTAGGGACCATCCAATGACATTGAGTTATTATCGATACCATCATCAGTAACTTTTTGAATTCTCATCTGTGCAAATGTCCAGTGTTCCACTTGTTCAAATCCCAAGACTTGACCTTCTGCTACATACTTATTTGCAAATGATAACATTTGTAAAATATCTCCCACTCTAGAATCCAAAGATATGCACTTTGTATTCCTGATGACATGTGTTGGATAAGTCTCATCTCTGTCCCATGCAATAAATGCTCTGTTGGAAGTATTATAGGGCATAACATCTCCAAGGATTTCCATATCCACACACTTATGCTTTAGCTCAACATGTGCACTAAGAATCCTTGATACGATAACCGCCACCTTATTTTCGCCAAGTCTTCTAAAGTGACAAATAGAATTTGGATCACTTTCATGGATTGTAGCAAATGCAACTACTTCTCTTTTGCAACATCAAATCACCTCCATCCCCGGAATAATTTTGTAGCCATCTCTATTGTGAGTTTCCTTTCCAAACAAGCTGTAACAACCATTATAAAGAACATTAGTCTCTTCTCAATAATCTACTTTATTAATGATTTAAAAATCTAGAACTTGTTTGAAAATTTAATTAGACACTAACCAATAACAACCGTCAACCAATAACAACCCTAAACCCTAAACCCTAAACCGTAAACCAAAACAACCCTAAACCCTAAACCCTCAACCCTAACCAATAACAACCCTAAACCCCAAACCCTAACTCCCAAACCCTAAACCCTAAACCCTAAACCCTAAACCCTAACCCCCAAACCCTAAACCCTAAACCCTAACCCCCCAACCCTAAACCCTAACTCCCAAACCCTAAACCCTAAACCATAAACCCTAACTCTTAAACCCCAAACCCTCCTAAACCCTCAACCCTAACCCCCAAACCTTAAACCCTAAACCCTAACCCCCAAACCCTAAACCCTAACTCCTAAACCCTAAACCCTAGACCCTAAACCCTAACTCCTAAACCCTAAACCCTAAACCCTTAACCCTAACCCCCAAACCCTAAACCCTAAACCCTAACCCCTAAACCCTAAACCCTAACTCCCAAACCCCCTAACTCCCAAACCCTAAACCCTAAACCCTAAACCCGAAACCCGAAACCCTAAACCCTAAACCTTAAACCCTAACTCCCAAACCCTAAACCCTAACCCCCAAACCCTAAACCCTAAATCCTAACCCCCAAACCCTAAACCCTAAACCCTAAATCCTAAACCCTAACCCCCAAACCCTAAACCCTATCCCCTAAACCCAAACCACCAAACTCTAAACCCTAACCCCCAAACCCTGAACCCTAAACCCTAACCCTTAAACCTTGAACCTTAAACCCTAACTCCCAAACCTTAAACCCTAAACCCTAAACCCTACCCCCAAACCCTAAATCCAAACCACCAAACCCTAAACCCTATCTCACAAACCCTAAACCCTAACCCTATCTCACAAACCCTAATTCGCAACTCACAAACCCTAAACCCTAAACCCCAACTCACCAAACCCCAAATCCTAAACCCAAACCAGGAAATCCTAAACCTTAAATCCTATGAGTGTTTTCAGTAATATCATTTATTTAAGTAATAGTTTTAATTAGAATTGATAAGTAATACTGGAATTGATAGTTGGGAGGGTGGTAGTGGGAGAAAGGGAGAGTGGGAAAGTGGAGAAAGGGAGTCTGGGAGGGTGGTAGTGGGAGAAAGGGAGAGTGGGAGAGGGAGTGGGAATGGGGGCGGTGGGGTTGGGGGTGGGGGTGGGAGGATGGGAGTGGGAGTGGGAGAGGGAGTGGGAATGGGGGAGGGGGGGGTGGGGGTGGGAGAATGGGAGTGGGAGTGGGAGAGGGAGTGGGAATGGGGGAGGTGGGGGTGGGGTGAGGGTGGGAGGATGGGAGTGGGAGTGGGAGGGGTGGGGTGTGGGAGTGGGAGGATGGGAGTGGGAGAGGGAGTGGGAATGGGGGAGGTGGGGGTGGAAGTGGGAGGGGTGAGGTGGGAGGATGGGAGTGGGAATGGGGGAGGTGGGGGTGGAAGTGGGAGGGGTGAGGTGGGAGGATGGGAGTGGGAATGGGGGAGGTGGGGGTGGAAGTGGGAGGGGTGGGGTGGGAGGATGGGGGAGGGAGTGGGAATGGGGGAGGTGGGGGGTGGGAAAATGGGAGTGGGAGTGGGAGAGGGAGTGGGAGGATGGGAGTGGGAGGGGTGAGGTGGGAGGATAAGAATGGGAGTGGGAGTGGGAATGGGTGGGGGAGGGGTGGGGATGGGAGGATGGGAGTGGGAGTGAGAGGTGGAGATGGGAGGATGGGAGTGGGTGGGAGAATGGGAGTGGGAGTGGGAGTGGGAATGGGGGAGGTGGGGGTGGGGTGAGGGTGGGAGTGGGAGGGGTGGGGTGGGAGGATGGGAGTGGGAGAGGGAGTGGGAATGGGGAAGGTGAAAGAATGGGTGTGGGCGTGGGAGTGGGAATGGGGGAGGTGGGGTTGGAGGATGGGGGTGGGAGTGGGAATGGGGTGGGAGGATGGGAGTGTGTGGGAGAGAGAGAGAAGATAATCTAATAGAGAGGCCAATGGGAGAGGATATAATGTTATAGAAGGACCAATGAGAGAGAAGCACTTAAAACCCTATTTTTTCTTATATATACTCTCCTTCTCTCATTGTTTCTCTCATTTCAACAAGGAAGACAAGAGGAGAAGCAAAAAGAGGAGGAAGAGCAAAAGCAAGCACAAGCATAGATCTCAACTTTTTTCCAGGTACTTTGTTTAAAATTTGTATTCTTTGAAATTTTATTATAGAGAGAGAACTTAGAGACAGAAAAGTGAAGGAAAGACTTTTAGAGAGAGATTATAAGAGAGAGAGTCTTGCTACCTTGGCAACAAAAGAGAGAGAGAGAGGAAGAGAGAGAGAGAGAGAGGAGAGAAGGGGGGGGAAAGAGAGGGGAGAGAAAGGGGGGGGAGAGAAGGGGGGGGAGAGAGGGGAGAGAGGGGGCAAGCCGCTGCCGCGGCAGCAAGAGAGGAGGGGGGGAGAGAGAGAAGGGGGAGCATGGCAGCGAGAGAGAGGGGGAGGGAGAGAGAGAGAGGGGGGGGCCACAGTTGCGGCAGTGAGAGAGGAGGAGGGGGGGAGAGAGAGAGGGAGAGAGAGAGAGGGGGCGGCCACTGCCACGGCAGCGCGAGAGAGACGGGGGGAGAGAGAAAGAGAGAGAGAGAGAGGGGGGGAGAGGGAAGGGGGGGGGAGCGAGGGGAGGGGAGGGGAGAGACAGAGGGGGGGCCGCTGCCGCGGCAGCGAGAGAGGAGGCAGGGAGAGAGAGAAGGGGGGGGCATGGCAGCGAGAGAGAGGGGGAGGGAGAGAGAGAGAGGGGGGGGCCGCAGTTGTGGCAGTGAGAGAGGAGGAGGGGGGGAGAGAGAGAGGGAGAGAGAGAGAGGGGGCGGCCACTGCCACGGCAGTGAGAGAGGAGGAGCAGGGGAGAGAGAGAAGGGGGGGCAGCGAGAGAAAGGGGGGGGAGGAGAGAGAGAGAGGGGGGAGAGGGAGGGGAGGGAAGGGGAGAGAGAGAGGGGGGGCCGCTGCCACGGCAGCGAGAGAGGAGGGGGGGAGAGAGAAGGGGGGGCACGGCAGTGAGAGAGAGGGGGGGCTGCTGCCGCGGCAGCGAAAGAGGAGGGGGGGAGAGAGAGAAGGAGGGGCCGTTGCCATGGCATCGAGAGAGGAGGGCGGGGAGAGAGAGAAGGGGGGCACGGCAGCGCGAGAGAGAGGGGGGGAGAGAGAGAGGGGGGGGAGAGAGAGAGAGGGGGGGAGAGAGAGAGGGGGGGAGAGGGAGGGGGGGAGAGGGAGAGAGAGGGGGTGGGCCGCTGTCGCGGCAGCGAGAGAGGAGGGGGGGAGAGAGAGAAGGGGGGCACGGCAGCGAGAGAGAGGGGGAGGGAGAGAGAGAGAGGGGGGGCACTGCCGTGGCAGCGAGAGAGGAGGGGGGAGAGAGAGAAGGGGGGCAGCGAGAGAGAGGGGGGGAGAGAGAGAGAAAGGGGGGAGGAGAGAGAGAGAGGGGGGAGGCCGCTGCCGCGGCAGCAGAGAGAGGGGGGGAGAGGGAGGGGGTGGGAGACAGAGGGGAGGGGAGGGGAGAGAGAGAGGGGGGGGCCACTGCCGCAGCAGTGAGAGAGGAGGGGGGAGAGAGAGAAGGGGGACGCGGCAGTGAGAGAGAGGGGGAGGGAGAGAGAGAGAGGTAGAGAGAGAAGGGGGGGCCACTGCTGCGGCAGCGAGAGAGGAGGGGGGGAGAGAGAGAGGGGGGTGTGCGGTAGCGAGAGAGAGGGGGAGGGAGAGAGAGGGGGGGCTACTGCCGCGGCAGTGAGAGAGAAGGGGGGGGAGAGAGAGAGAAGGGGGGAGGCGCGGCAGCGAGAGAGAGGGGGGAGAGAGAGAGAGAGGGGGGGAGAGGAGGGGGGCAGAGAGAAGGGGGGGCCACTGCCACGGCAGCGCAAGAGGGGGGAGAGAGAGAAGGGGGCACGGCAGCGAGAGAGAGGGGGAGGGAGAGAGAGAGAGGGGGGGCCACTGTCGCGGCAGCGAGAGAGAAGGCGGGGAGAGACAGAGAAGGGGGGGAGGCGCGACAGCGAGAGAGAGAGAGAGAGGGGGGGCCGCTACCGCAGCAGCGAGAGAGAGGGAGGGGGGTAGAGAGAGAGAGAGGGGGGGGAGGCCGCTGCCGCGGCAGCGAGAGGGAGAGAGGGGGGGAGAGAGAGAGGGTGGGGAGGCCGATGCGCGAGAGAGAGGGGAGGGGAGGGAGAGAGAGGGGGGAGGCCGTGGCAAGTGAGAGAGAGAGTGGGGAGCGCAAGTGAGAGAGAGAGAAAAGGTGAGGAGAGAGAGAGAGAGGGGAAATGAAGAGGAGGGGAGAGAGTAGACTAAGATGAGAGGAAACGTAGACTAGAGCGGAGAGGAAAGAGAGAGAGAGAAGAATGAGAGAGATGGACGAGTGATGAAAATTTAGAGAGGGAGGACACAAGAGAAAGTACGATCGAGATAGAAAATCTTACCACTGAAGAGGAGAAATGAGTGGGCGATGATCGAGAAGAGATAAAGGAGAGATGTTTTGATGGAAGAATTTGGGAGGTACGATCAATGAGGCATATTAGAGGAGATTGGTGTGTGATTTAGTCGAAACTTAAACAAACAAAACTATAAACCTTGGTGTTTCATGAAAATTTAGAGAGGAAGGGCACAAGAGAAAGTACGATCGAGATGGAAAATCTTACCAATGAGGAGGAAAAATGAGTGGGCAACGATCAAGAAGAGATAAAGAAGAGATGTTTTGATGGAAGAATTTGGGAGCTACGATCAATGAGGCATATTAGAGGAGATTGGTGTGTGATTTAGTCGAAACTTAAACAAACAAAACTATAAACCTTGGTGTTTGAAAAGAGAAACATGTGGAAACTAGAATTTCAAATTTCCCGCCTTTTTTTAAACTATGAATCCTTGTGTTTGAAAAGATAAACGTGTGAAAACTTGAAAATTGTGATAAAAGACAATCTTGTGTTTGAAAAGACAAACGCATGGAAACTTGAAAAGTGTGAAAAGACAAATGTATGCAAAAAGGAAAACTTGTGGAAACTTGAATTTTAAATTTTTCTTTGTTTTTGAATTTAAAATGAGTTTCACTTTCATTTTCAATTTACTAGTTTAATTTAAACTATAATTCATTTTGTTTTGAAATATAGAAAGTATAATTTTAATTTTATTACATTTTAAATTAAAATTTTAAAAGTAGTTTAACTTACATTCGTTATCAATTTATTTCTTTTTAGGGAGAATTAATACATTCTTCTAGGCAAATATTAAAATTTTAATTTTAAGTCTTATTTTCTTTATTTTACGTTATTTTTTCATAAACTTTAAGTTAAACTACTTTATAGTTTTTATTATTTAAATTCAAATTTATTAAGATTTTAACTTCTTATTAATGTGAATGTTCAATTCTTATGAGTTGTAAGTAAATTAGTTTTTGAAAATATAAATTTTATCTTTTTTAAACTCACAACGTTAGTGTATTAAAAAGAATAATGGAAAATAGATTATTTTTTGTTTTTAATTCGCAACCTAAGGATATTAGAAAGAACAATGGAAAAGAAATTATTTCTTGCTTTTCTTCGCTTCGACGGTTGGTGTAGTCTAGATTAGCATAGATTAGTTTGTCCTTAGAGGAGAGAACTCCAAAAAAACCAATCAAAGCCATGCTCAAAATTTCCCGACTAGTTCCTAATCGGAGTCAGTCCATTCGTTCACATTCGGTTTCACAGTCACAACAACCCTACCATTTAAGCAACGATTAAAGTTTTTAAACTTTCAAGATGATTGAAAGTTGTATCAGTTGACATGACAGATTACAGTTGAATCAGTTAAGGGACTAGACATAGTAGATTATATTTGTACCAGTTGTGGGAGTTGACAGAGCATTTTACACTTATATCAGTTGTGGGAGTTGACAGAGCATTTTGCACTTATATATGACAGACTTCAAATTTGTATTCAGAGATCATTGTAAATCCTTATTTTTTTTCACATTTATGCTCTAAGCCTTGTAAAGCCTTTTAGGCTATTCCCAAAGCATTTATGCTCTAAGCCTTGTAAAGCCTTTTAGGCTATTCCCAAAGCATGAAATTGACACTTATATGATTGGGAAGAATAAAAACTTGAGGTGTATTAATGGGACTCATTGTACTTTTGATTTTTCAAAGTAATTGTAGTTTGTCAAAGTACCTAAAATTTGTGTTATGCTTGAATATAGGATGGATCTTGAGGCTACAGCATTTGTCAATGGTATGACACTGAAATACAATGGAAGAATTTATGCCCCAAAGGACTTCACAAACTGGACAGTTGTTGACACAACAAAGAAAGCATGGTTCTTGGTCTTAAGTAAAGGAAATCTCATTCTAGTGATGACAAAGAGAGAGTTGGAGAAAGATGAGTGGGCATCAAATGTATCTTTCTCAAAGAGCAATTTGATTCAAGGGGGCACCTTATTAGGAATAAAAATTGAAAAAGATAGCAGTACAATGATGATTTACACAAAGTCAAGAATGGGCAACAGATCGTTTCTTCTTTCTAAGAAAGATGCAATGCACTTTGTGATGCTGCCGCCAAAAGCACCTAGATTTGCTGAATTGGTTCCTGCATCGGAGATCCTTCAACATGTGTGGGAGGAATTTCCCATTGAGGAAGCAAGAAAAATGCAGTCAAAGAATACTTTCAGGGTGTCATCGAGCAAGGTTCAACTTCATTGGAGGGACCTAAGGTGCAAGAATCCACACATGAGAAAGGAAGTGATGAGACATGCCATGTAGACCTGGTTCATGGTAATACAAATGAGAGAGAAAAAGGAGTGGATGAGACAGAACACATTGTAGCAATGGATGAGGGTCTTGTACACGTGGATGCTTACAAGGGATCTACATCTGAGACAGGAATTGAATTGGTGGAGACCGGACATGCACATGCATCTCAGACAGAAATTGAATTGAGTGAGACACGACATGCATCAGATAAGACAGGACATGCACACACATCTCTTGTTCATGGTATTACTCACTTAGATGGTGTAACTCATGAAGTTGATGGAATAACAAAACAAGTGAAGCCCTTAAGTATACCTGAAGTTGAGGCAATAGAAGAAGAAGTAGGGCGATCTAAAGCAGTTCACATTGAGCCCCTAAAAAGTAAACCTCGACGTCAAATGCAAAAGGCAAGTACTTCACGAGCTATAGTTCCAAGTCCTATAACTGGAAAAAGAGGTCATTCATATACAAAGAAAGGGCAAAGAAGAGAAGAGGAAGAACATGAAGAGGATGCGGAGGGTCTTGAAATGGAGTCAGATCTAGAAGCAGAAATGTTATCAATGAAGAACCTAAATCTTCGCTTGAATGAGGCTGTGATAGATGAGGATCCAGGATATATATGGGGCCAGAAGACTCAAGTTATACATGCTTCAACAGTGGTCAAAGCAAGTGTCTTCACCAACAGCAGGACCTTAGATACAGCCTATGCTGAAAAGATTTTTCAGGCTTTGATTGATGGAAAAAAAACAGTTGTTTCTAATTTGGTACTCCGTCCATGAACATTTTGGCCAGTCATGGGAGATTATATTCAATCCATCAATTTCTCTCAGCCTATAGATTTTGAGATGCAATTCACTAAGTTCCTCGAAAAACAAGTTCCCTCACTTCAAGAAGGACAGAGTTCAGTGAATGATCCAGAATGACATATAAGGGATGCCAAGAGAAATTTCTTAGCTCATTGTACATTTGAGGCAATAGATGGTCAGCACTATGCCTATGCTTGTAATGAGCGCTCTAGAGATGCATACAAGAAAGGAGAAATTACTTATCAAACCTTCGCGAGTGTGCCTCAATTTCACTACTATTCTGCATGCATTTGTATCTTCAAGAATGAGAAAAAATATTTGATTGAGTCGGAAAGACTTAATCATGACATTTATGCACTACGAAAAATCACCTCCACTTCAGAGATGTTGCTCAAAGCTAGGACCATATGGAAAACTTTCAATTCTCCTTTGACCACTCTCTAAAGAACTGCAACTAAAGTGGAAGCAGATAATCTTGTTGACTTCTACACATGCTTGAGTGCCATTGTACCAAGGGGAAAGCAGGAAAGAGCAGACGTGATTACAAGCTTTAAGACAGTAAGGGATAGGTATCAAGACTACACAAGCATACTTTTCTGTAGTGATGAAGTTTTTCATCAGATCAAAGACGTGTGTCTTGCATGTGAGAAAGGAGATGTCACATATGAGGCTCCATCATTGATTAAAGAGAAAGCAAAGAAGATTGAGAAAAAAGAGATGACAGCTCGGATGTGGAGGCCTTTAAGAAACTTACCAGACAAATACGCAAGTCTTGCTGCAGAGAAATTAATGTCCAAAGAATGGTTTTTTGGCAAAAAGGATAAAGATCATTGCATGGAAGATTGCATTATCCAATAGGTCAAGCGTGATGCAGTGAAGAGTGCAATTGAATATTTATTGGCAGAAAAAAATATTCCAATTAGCCAATGTAAAATTGATCATAACATTGTGAGGCAGATGGCATCAGCTTTACCGTCAGCTAAACAGAAGGCTTGGGCACATAAATGGGTGAAGGTAGAAGATGATGGATTTGAAATTACTCCTTCTATGAGAAGTGACATTCCAGAAAATGTGTATGCATATGCACAAAAAGTCATCAATAAGCACACTCTCAGAAAAGAAAAAACTTTAAACAAGGGCTTTTTTTTCATACATGAAATCATTTCACAGTCTAGAAAGAGTGTTGAGTGCAAGGGAGTTTCATTGAATGATTTTTTGTCCGACGACACTACTTGGGAGAGACCTCAGCTTTTCGAATGACATTCGTCAACTCCTTGACAGAATATTACATACCACCATTGGTAGAGTGGGACAATGTAACATAGTCATATTTGCTGATAAAGATGACAAGGAACAAATGTCTGCTACCCTAGAAAAACAATATGGCAATGAGCTTAAGATTTACAATGGTATATACTCAAGAAAAAGCTCGGGGGGGTCACTATGTATAAACCCTCTATATCACGTGCGTTCAAGGCCTATATTTAAAGTCCCTTATCTGTAAAAAATTTCATTAATAAAATGTACCCCTTTTCTATACAAATCTGTAAATTTTTTCCAAAACTATTTTAAATAGTCCCTTATGTATATTTATTTCTGTAAATTTTAGAAATAAAAAAAATCCTTCTGTTGAACTCACGTGATAGGGTTACATATGATGAGTGACCCCCCCGAGAGAAAAAGGGACAAGAGAGAATGCGGTCTCAAGATACAGAGTCTAGAAACCTTTTTCTTGTGCATGAAGAGCCCTTACAATGATCACTCCTTACAAAACAATATAAGAGGGAATGTAAAGAGATTGCAACTACTGCTGGAAGAGCATTAAGCTCCAAGTCCCCTCCATCGCAACGCAAATCACTATGAAAGGCCAGCAAAAAGTGCTGATCTTTTAATTAGTATGATGGAATTTTTGCTACCGTCCGGATGGGAAGTCACATTGTGTCGAATGGGACATTTGTTTGAAGCTCTTATCAGAAAAGGACACAATGTAAGTATTATTGAGAGCCCTGCTTGCTTGGAATACCTTGATACCGTGGCTTCTCTCACAATAAAGTTTGATAAGAAAGGTCCGATCTCACATGAAGAGGATGCTGACATAGAGATGATCATGTATGATGAGAACAAGAAAGATGATGAAAATGATCAAAGCTCTGGATATGATAGTGAGGACACCAGCGATAGCAAGGAAGCAGAAGAAGATGGATATGACACTGACCTTGCCTCTGAAGGTTACATAAAAAGACCATGAAGATATGTAGAGCTATGAAAACTTATGTTTAATTTTCTTTATTCATTTAAAGGTCTTTTTAAATTTATAATTAATTTAAAATTTTGAATATCATAATTATTTTATCCTTTTATAGGAGAAGGGAGAGGAGGAGGACATAGCTGGAGTAGAGAATATAGAAAGCTCATCTCAAGAAAGCATAGCTGGATGACTCTAGAAAATAATCATAACTTGCAGCAAATGGAGAAGTCATTTCAAGTTAGGTTTCAAGCTCGAGAACAACCTCTTACTTTTATATTCGATGAAGAGGACATTTCAATCCTTATAAACTTCAAGAAAGAGGTTAATGACAAGGTCATTATAGCCATCCTCAGGTTTGACACAAACTTTTTACTGACTTTATGCTTTTGTATTTCCATTGGATCAAATGAACTAATATTTTTTTCTTTTTATTGCAGTATGGTTTTACAACAGCTTCCCCTATATATACAAAGATGTGCATATATGGTCGATTCTCTTGTTTCTAGTGTACTTAGCAATAAGCAAAAGACCATAGATGATGTTTTTAAGTGGTTGCAATCTATTGATTTGACTGCGGTGCGAGTTATCTTTACTGCATATCACGAGGAGTGAGTATCAATCCCTACCTAGCTTATCTCTTACATTGTGGAGGATTATATCAAATAATAATTATTCTTAATTGATAATGCAGCTTGCATTGGAGCTTGGTAATTGTGGACATCTAAGCCAAGCAAGCTTCTTTGTCAATTCAATAGCATCTATCCATGGCAGTGTGTCAGAGTAAGTATAACCTACTTGTGTCATAATTATGTCAATGAGATGCATCCTATGCAATGCGCACATTCATTTATGTTTTTTATTTTGATGTGTAGATCGGCTCGAAAGTTGGTAGGTGCTATAGATGCACTTATGCAAATGGAGGGTGACTTAGAAGATCAAATAGAGTATGTAACATGCCCTACAGCGAAGCAAAATCATGACCACATTTGTGGGTGGAGAGTCGGATATAACTGCTTTTTGCTCCTTGCTCAAATTTTTAATTTGAGAGGCGGTGAAACCTCATTGTCGACATATACAGACTTGCATCTATATGCATTTATGTCATCTATCATTAAGGCATTTATTGATAACGTGGTGGAGCATCGAGAGGAAACATTGGTTGCTACGCCCATAAGTTGTCCTAATATAACTGCTGTACTGGACGAAATGGGGAGCTCTTTTGAGGTTAGGGTTATGATTAGCAAGCAACCTCGTGTTTTGACTTTTGGTAGCGAGGAAGTTACAATCCTCTCCGTAAACCAAAATAGCCCTAAACCCTAAACCCTCAACCCTCAACCCTAACCAATAACAACCCTAAACCCTAAACCCTAACTCCCAAACCCTAAACCTTGAACCCTAAACCCTAACCCCCAAACACTAAACCCTAAACCCTAACCCCCAAACCCTAAACCCTAACTCCCAAACCCTAAACCCTAAACCCTAACTCTTAAAATCTAAACCCTAAACCCTAAACCCTATACCCTAACCCCTAAACCCTAAACCCTAACTCCCAAACCCTAAACCCTAAACCCTAACTCCTAAACCCTAAACCCTAAACCCTAAACCCTTAACCCTAACCCCCAAACCCTAAACCCTAAACCCTAACACCCAAACCCTAAACCCTAACTCCTAAACCCTAAACCCTAAACCCTAAACCCTAGCTCCCAAATCCTAAACCCTAAACCCTAAACCCTAAACCCCAAACCCTAAACACTAAACCCTAAAAGTGGGGATGAGGTGGGAGGATGGGAGTTGTAGCCATCTCCTTTGTGAGTTTCCTTTACAAACAAGCTGTAATAACCATTATAAAGAACATTAGTCTCTTCTCAATAATCTACTTTATTAATGATTTAAAAATCTAGAACTTGTTTGAAAATTTAATTAGACACTAATCAATAACAACCGTCAACCAATAACAACCCTAAACCCTAAACCCTAAACACTAAACCAAAACAACCTTAAACCCTCAACCCTAACCAATAACAACCCTAAACCCTAACTCCCAAATCCTAAACCCTAAACCCTAACCCCCAAACCCTAAACCCTAAACCCTAAACCCTAAACCCTAACTCCTAAACCCTCAAACCTAGCCCCCAAACCCTAAACCTTAAACCCTAACCCCCAAACCCTAAACCCTAAACCCTAACTCCCAAACCCTAAACCCTAAACCCTAACTCCTTAACCCTAAACCCTAAACCCTAAACCCTTAACCCTAACCCCCAAACCCTAGACCCTAAACCCTAACACCCAAACCCTAAACCCTAACTCCCAAACCCTAAACCCTAAACCCTAAACCCTATCTCCCAAACCCTAAACCCTAAACCCCAAACCCTAACCCTAAACCTTAAGCCCTAACTCCCAAACCCTAAACCCTAACCCCCAAACCCTAAACCCTAAATCTTAACCCCCAAACCCTAAACCCTAAACCCTAAATCCTAAACCCCCAAACCCTGAACCCTAAACCCTAACCCTTAAACCTTGAACCCTAAACCCTAACTCCCAAACCTTAAACCCTAAACCCTAAGCCCTAAACCCTAAACCCTACCCCCCAAACCCTAAATCCAAACCACCGAACCCTAAACCCTATCTCACAAACCCTAAACCCTAACCCTAACTCACAAACCCTAATTCCCAACTCACAAACCCTAAACCCTAAACCCTAACTCACCAAACCCCAAATCCTAAACCCAAACCACGAAATTCTAAACCTTAAATCCTATGAGTGTTTTCAGTAATATCATTTATTTAAGTAGTAGTTTTAATTAGAATTGATAAGTAATAGTGGAATTGATAGTTGGGAGGGTGGTAGTGGGAGAAAGGGAGAGTGGGAAAGTGGAGAAAGGGAGTGTGGGAGGGTGGTAGTGGGAGAAAGGGAGAGTGGGAGAGGGAGTGGGAATGGGGGCGGTGGGGTTGGGGGTGGGGGTGGGAGGATGGGAGTGGGAGTGGGAATGGGGGAGGTGGGGGTGGGGGTGGGAGTGGGAGAGCGAGTGGGAATGGGGGAGGTGGGGGTGGGGTGAGGGTGGGAGGATGGGAGTGGGAGTGGGAGGGGTGGGGAGTGGGAGTGGGAGGATGGGAGTAGGAGAGGGAGTGGGAATGGGGGAGGTGGGGGTGGAAGTGGGAGGGGTGAGGTGGGAGGATGGGAGTGGGAATGGGGGAGGTGGGGGTGGAAGTGGGAGGATGGGGGAGGGAGTGGGAATGGCGGAGGTGGGGGGGTGGGAAAATGGGAGTGGGAGTGGGAGAGGGAGTGGGAGGATGGGAGTGGGAGGGGTGAGGTGGGAGGATAAGGGTGGGAGAATGGGAGTGGGAGTGGGAATGGGGGGGGGGTGGGGGTGGGAGGATGGGAGTGGGAGTGAGAGGTGGAGGTGGGAGGATGGGAGTGGGTGGGAGAATGGGAGTGGGAGTGGGAGTGGGAATGGGGGAGGTGGGGGTGGGGTGAGGGTGGGAGTGGGAGGGGTGGGGTGGGAGGATGGGAGTGGGAGAGGGAGTGGGAATGGGGAAGGTGAAAGAATGGGCGTGGGCATGGGAGTGGGAATGGGGAAGGTGAAAGAATGGGCGTGGGCATGGGAGTGGGAATGGGGGAGGTGGGAGTGGGAATGGGGAAGGTGAAAGAATGGGCGTGTGCATGGGGGTGGGAGTGGGAGGGGTGGGGTGGGAGAATGGGAGTGGGAATGGGGGTGGGAGGATGGGGGTGGGAGTGGGAATGGGGTGGGAGGATGGGAGTGTGTGGGAGAGAGAGAGAAGATAATCTAATAGAAAGGCCAATGAGAGAGGATATAATGTTATAGAAGGACCAATGAGAGAGAAGCACTTAAAACTCTAGTTTTTCTTATATATACTCTCCTTCTCTCATTTCAACAAGGAAGACAAGAGGAGAAGTAAAAAGAGGAGGAAGAGCAAAAGCAAGCACAAGCAAGCACAAGCATAGATCTCAACTTTTTTCCAGGTACTTTTTTTAAAATTTGTATTCTTTGAAATTTTATTATAGAGAGAGAACTTAGAGACAGAAAAGTGAAGGAAAGACTTTTAGAGAGAGATTATAAGAGAGAGAGTCTTGCTGCCTCGGCAGCAAAAGAGAGAGAGAGAGGAAGAGAGAGGGAGAGAGAGGAGAGAAGGGGGGGGGAAAGAGAGGGGAGAGAAAGGGGGGGGGAGAGAAGGGGGGGGAGAGAGGGGAGAGAGGGGGGAAGCCGCTGCCCGGCAGCGCGAGAGAGAGGGGGGCAGAGAGAGAGAGAGAGAGAGAGCGGGGGGGGAGAGGGAAGGGGGGGGGAGGGAGGGGAGGGGAGGGGAGAGAGAGAGGGGGGGCCGCTGCTGCGGCAGCGAGAGAGGAGGGGGGGAGAGAGAGAAGGGGGGCGTGGTAGCGAGAGAGAGGGGGAGGGAGAGAGAGAGGGGGGCGCAACTGCGGCAACGAGAGAGGAGGGGGGGAGAGAGAGAGGGAGAGAGAGAGAGGGGGCGGCCGCTCCTGCTCCAGCGAGAGAGGAGGAGGGGGGGAGAGAGAGAAGGGGGGGCAGCGAGAGAAAGGGGGGGAGGAGAGAGAGAGGGGGGGAGGCCACTGCTGCGGCAGCGGAGAGAGGGGGGGAGAGGGAGGGGGGGGAGGGAGGGGAGGGAAGGGGAGAGAGAGAGGGGGGGCCGCTGCCACAGCAGTGAGAGAGGAGGGGGGAGAGAGAGAAGGGGGGGCGCGACAGCGAGAGAGAGGGGGAGGGAGAGAGAGAGAGGGGGGCCGCTGCCGCGGCAGCGAAAGAGGAGGGGGGAGAGAGAGAAGGGGGGCCGTTGCCACGGCAGCGAGAGAGTAGGGGGGGAGAGAGAGAAGGGGGGGGCACGGCAGCGCGAGAGAGAGGGGGGGAGAGAGAGAGGGGGGGAGAGAGAGAGAGGGGGGGAGGCCGCTGTCACGGCAGCGGAGAGAGGGGGGGAGAGGGAGGGGGAGGAGAGGGAGGGGGGGGGAGAGGGAGAGAGAGGGGGGGCCGCTGCCGCGGCAGCGAGAGAGGAGGGGGGGAGAGAGAGAAGGGGGGTCGTGGCAGCGAGAGAGAGGGGGAGGGAGAGAGAGAGAGGGGGGGCCGCTGTCGTGGCAGCGAGAGAGGAGGGGGGGAAGAGAGAGAAGGGGGGCAGCGAGAGAGAGGGGGGGAGAGAGAGAAAGGGGGGGAGGAGAGAGAGAGAGGGGGGGAGGCCGCTGCCGCGACATCGGAGAGAGGGGGGAGAGGGAGGGGGGGGAGAGGGAGGGGAGGGGAGGGGAGAGAGAGAGGGGGGGGCTGTTGCCGCGGCAGTGAGAGAGGAGGGGGGGGCCGCTGCCGTGGCAGCGAGAGAGGAGGGGGGGGAAGGGGGGGGCCACTGTCGCGACAGCGAGAGAGGAGGGGGGGAGAGAGAGAGGGAGCGCGCGGCAGTGAGAGAGAGGGGGAGGGAGAGAGAGGGGGGGCCGCTGCCCCGGCAACGAGAGAGGGGGGGAGAGAGAGAAGGGGGGGCGCGGCAGCGAGAGAGGGGGGGAGGGAGAGAGACAGAGGGGGGGCCGCTGCCGTGGCAGCGAGACAGAAGGGGGGGGAGAAAGAGAAGGGGGGGAGGCGCGGTAGCGAGAGAGAGAGAGAGAAGGGGGGGTCGCTACCGCAGCAGCGAGAGAGAGGGAGGAGGGGAGAGAGAGAGAGGGGGGGGAGGCCGCTGCCACGGCAGCGAGAGGGAGAGAGGGGGGGAGAGAGAGAGGGTGGGGAGGCCGATGCGCGAGAGAGAGGGGAGGGGAGAGAGAGAGAGGGAGGAGGCCACGGCAAGTGAGAGAGACAGTGGGGTGCGCAAGTGAGAGAGAGAGAGAAAAGGTGAGGAGAGAGAGAGAGAGAGGGGAAATGAAGAGGAGGGGAGAGAGTAGACTAAGATGAGAGGAAACGTAGACTAGAGCAGAGAGGGAAGAGAGAGAGAGAAGAGTGAGAGAGATGGACGAGAGATGAAAATTTAGAGAGGGAGGACACAAGAGAAAGTACGATCGAGATAGAAAACCTTACCAATGAAGAGGAGAAATGGGTGGGCGACGATCGAGAAGAGATAAAGGAGAGATGTTTTGATGGAAGAATTTGGGAGCTACGATCAATGAGGCATATTAGAGGAGATTGGTGTGTGATTTAGTCGAAACTTAAACAAACAAAACTATAAACCTTGGTGTTTGATGAAAATTTAGAGAGGAAGGGCACAAGAGAGAGTACGATCGAGATGGAAAATCTTACCAATGAGGAGGAAAAATGAGTCGGCGATGATCAAGAAGAGATAAAGGAGAGATGTTTTGATGGAAGAATTTGGGAGCTATGATCAAGGAGATTGGTGTGTGATTTAGTCGAAACTTAAACAAACAAAACTATAAACCTTGGTGTTTGAAAAGAGAAACATGTGGAAACTAGAATTTCAAATTTCCCGCCTTTTTTTAAACTATGAATCCTTGTGTTTGAAAAGATAAACGTGTGAAAACTTGAAAATTGTGATAAAAGACAACCTTGTGTTGGAAAAGACAAACGCGTGGAAACTTGAAAAGTGTGAAAAGACAAAAGTATGCGAAAAGGAAAACTTGTGGAAACTTGAATTTTGAATTTTTCTTTGTTTTTGAATTTAAAATGAGTTTCACTTTCATTTTCAATTTACTAGTTTAATTTAAACTATAATTCATTTTGTTTTGAAATATAGAAAGTATAATTTTAATTTTATTACATTTTAAATTAAAATTTTAAAAGTAGTTTAACTTACATTCATTATTATTACTTTAATTTATTTCTTTTTAGGGAGAATTAATATATTCTTCTAGGCAAATATTCAAATTTTAATTTTAAGTCTTATTTTCTTTATTTTATGTTATTTTTTCATGAACTTTAAGGTAAACTACTTTATATTTTTTATTATTTAAATTCAAATTTATTAAGATTTTAACTTTTTATTAATGTGAATGTTCAATTCTTATGAGTTGTAAGTAAATTAGTTTTTGAAAATATAAATTTTATCTTTTTTAAACTCACAACCTTAGTATATTAAAAAGAATAATGGAAAATAGATTATTTTTTGCTTTTAATTCGCAACCTAAGGATATTAAAAAGAACAATGGAAAAGAAATTATTTCTTGCTTTTCTTCGCTTCGACGGTTGGTGTAGTCTAGATTAGCATAGATTAGTTTGTCCTTAGAGGAGAGAACTCCAAAAAAACCAATCAAAGCCATGCTCAAAATTTCCCGACTAGTTCCTAATCGGAGTCAGCCCATTTGTTCACAGTCACAACAACCCTACCATTTAAGCAACGATTAAGGTTTTTAAACTTTCAAGATGATTGAAAGTTGTATCAGTGGACATGACAGATTACAGTTGAATCAGTTAAGGGACTAGACATAGTAGATTATATTTGTACCAGTTGTGGGAGTTGACATAGCATTTTACACTTATATCAGTTGCGGGAGTTGACAAAGCATTTTGCACTTATATATGACAGACTTCAAATTTGTATTCAGAGATCATTGTAAATCCTTATTTTTTTTCACATTTATGCTCTAAGCCTTGTAAAGCCTTTTAGGCTATTCCCAAGGCATTTATGCTCTAAGCCTTGTAAAGCCTTTTAGGCTATTCCCAAAGCATGAAATTGACACTTATATGATTGGGAAGAATAAAAACTTGAGGTGTATTAATGGGACTCATTGTACTTTTGATTTTTCAAAGTAATTGTAGTTTGTCAAAGTACCTAAAATTTGTGTTATGCTTGAATATAGGATGGATCTTGAGGCTACAACATTTGTCAATGGTGTGACACTAAAATACAATGGAAGAATTTATGCCCCAAAGGACTTCACAAACTGGACAGTTGTTGACACAACAAAGAAAGCATGGTTCTTGGTCTTAAGTAAAGGAAATCTCATTCTAGTGATGACAAAGAGAGAGTGGAGAAAGATGAGTGGGCATCAAATGTATCTTTCTCAAAGAGCAATTTGATTCAAGGGGGCACCTTAGTAGGAATAAAAATTGAAAAAGATAGCAGTACAATGATGATTTACACAAAGTCAAGAATGGGCAACAGATCGTTTCTTCTTTCTAAGAAAGATGCAATGCACTTTGTGATGCTGCCGCCAAAAGCACCTAGATTTGCTGAATTGGTTCCTGCATCGGAGATCCTTCAACATGTGTGGGAGGAATTTCCCATTGAGGAAGCAAGAAAAATGCAGTCAAAGAATACTTTCAGGGTGTCATCGAGCAAGGTTCAACTTCATTGGAGGGACCTAAGGTGCAAGAATCCACACATGAGAAAGGAAGTGATGAGACACGCCATGTAGACCTGGTTCATGGTAATACAAATGAGAGAGAAAAAGGAGTGGATGAGACAGAACACATTGTAGCAATGGATGAGGGTCTTGTACACGTGGATGCTTACAAGGGATCTACATCTGAGACAGGAATTGAATTGGTGGAGACCGGACATGCACATGCATCTCAGACAGAAATTGAATTGAGTGAGACACGACATGCATCAGATAAGACAAGACATGCACACACATCTCTTGTTCATGGTATTACTCACTTATATGGTGTAACTCATGAAGTTGATGGAATAATAGAACAAGTGAAGCCCTTAAGTATACCTAAAGTTGAGGCAATAGAAGAAGAAGTAGGGCAATCTAAAGCAGTTCACATTGAGCCCCTAATGCAAAAGGCAAGTACTTCACGAGCTATAGTTCCAAGTCCTATAACTGGAAAAAGAGGTCATTCATATACAAAGAAAGGGCAAAGAAGAGAAGAGGAAGAACATGAAGAGGATGCGGAGGGTCTTGAAATGGAGTCAGATCTAGAAGCAGAAATGTTATCAATGACGAACCTAAATCTTCGCTTGAATGAGGCTGTGACAGATGAGGATCCAGGATATATATGGGGCCAGAAGACTCAAGTTATACATGCTTCAACAGTGGTCAAAGCAAGTGTCTTCACCAACAGCAGGACCTTAGATACAGCCTATGCTGAAAAGATTTTTCAGGCTTTGACTGATGGAAAAAAAACAATTGTTTCTAATTTGGTGCTCCGTCCAAGAACATTTCGGCTAGTCATGGGAGATTATAGTCAATCCATCAATTTCTCTCAGCCTATAGATTTTGAGATGCAATTCACTAAGTTCCTCGAAAAACAAGTTCCCTCACTTCAAGAAGGACAGAGTTCAGTGAATGATCCAGAACAACATATAAGGGATGCCAAGAGAAATTTCTTAGCTCATTGTACATTTGAGGCAATAGATGGTCAGGACTATGCCTATGCTTGTAATGAGCGCTCTAGAGATGCATACAAGAAAGGAGAAATTACTTATCAAACCTTCGCGAGTGTGCCTCAATTTCACTACTATTCTGCATGCATTTGTATCTTCAAGAATGAGAAAAAATATTTGATTGAGATAGAAAGACTTAATCATGACATTTATGCACTACGAAAAATCACCTCCACTTCAGAGATGTTGCTCAAAGCTAGGACCATATGGAAAACTTTTAATTCTCCTTTGACCACTCTCAAAAGAACTGCAACTAAAGTGGAAGCGGATAATCTTGTTGACTTCTACACATGCTTGAGTGCCATTGTACCAAGGGGAAAGCAGGAAAGAGCAGAGGTGATTTCAAGCTTTAAGACAATAAGGGATAGGTATCAAGACTACACAAGCATACTTTTCCGTAGTGATGAAGTTTTTCATCAGATCAAAGACATGTGTCTTGCATGTGAGAAAGGAGATGTCACATATGAGGCTCCATCATTGATTAAAGAGAAGGCAAAGAAGATTGAGAAAAAAGAGATGACAGCTCGGATGTGGAGGCCTTTAAGAAACTTACCAGACAAATACGCAAGTCTTGCTGCAGAGAAATTAATGTCCAAAGAATGGTTTTTTGGCAAAAAGGATAAAGATCATTGCATGGAAGATTGCATCATCCAACAGGTCAAGTGTGATGCAGTGAAGAGTACCATTGAATATTTATCGGCAGAAAAAAATATTCCAATTAGCCAATGTAAAATTGATCATAACATTGTGAGGCAGATGGCATCAGCTTTACCGTCAGCTAAACAGAAGGCTTGGGCGCATAAATGGGTGAAGGTAGAAGATGATGGATCTGAAATTACTCCTTCTATGGAAGTGACATTCCGGAAAATGTGTATGCATATGCACAAAAGGTCATCAATAAGCACACTCTCAGAAAAGAAAAAACTTTGAACAAGGGCTTTCTTTTCATACATGAAATCATTTCAGAGTCTGGAAAGAGTGTTGAGGGCAAGGGAGTTTCATTGAATGATTTTTTGTCCGACGACACTGCTTGGGAGAGACCTCAGCTTTTCTTTGTCTATGAAATATCACCGGATGACATTCGTCAACTCCTTGACAGAATATTACATACCACCATTGGTAGAGTGGGACAATGTAACATAGTCATATTTGCTGATAAAGATGACAAGGAACAAATGTCTGCTACCCTAGAAAAATAATATGGCAATGAGCTTAAGATTTACAATGGTATATACTCATGAAAAAGGGACAAGAGAGAATGCGGTCTCAAGATACAGAGTCTAGAAACCTTTTTCTTGTGCATGAAGAGCCCTTACAATGATCACTCCTTACAAAACAATATAAGAGGGAATGCAAAGAGATTGCAACTACTGCTGGAAGAGCATGAAGCTCCAAGTCCCCTCCATCGCAACGCAAATCACTATGAAAGCCAGCAAAAAGTGCTGATCTTTTAATTAGTATGATGGAATTTTTGCTACCGTCCAGATGGGAAGTCACATTGTGTCGAATGGGACATTTGTTTGAAGCTCTTATCAGAAAAGGACACAATGTAAATATTATCGAGAACCCTGCTTGCTTGGAATACCTTGATACCGTGGCTAGTTTGATAAGAAAGGTCCGATCTCACATGAAGAGGATGCTGACATAGAGATGATCATGTATGATGAGAGCAAGAAAGATGACGAAAATGATCAAAGCTCTGGATATGATAGTGAGGACACCAGCGATAGCAAGGAAGCAGAAGAAGATGGATATGACCTTGACCTTGCCTCTGAAGGTTACATAAAAAGACCACGAAGATATGTAGACGTATGAAAACTTATGTTTAATTTTCTTTATTCATTTAAAGGTCTTTTTAAATTTATAATTAATTTAAAATTTTGAATATCATAATTATTTTATCCTTTTATAGGAGAAGGGAGAGGGGAGGATGAGGAGGACATAGCTGGAGTAGAGAATATAGAAAGCTCATCTCAAGAAAGCAAAGCTGCTCTGGCTATCCATCGGATGACTCTAGAAAATAATCATACCTTGCAGCAAATGGAGAAGTCATTTCAAGTTAGGTTTCAAGTTCGAGAACAACCTCTTACTTTTTCGATGAAGAGGACATTTCAATCCTTATAAACTTCAAGAAAGAGGTTAATGACAAGGTCATAATAGCCATCCTCAAGTTTGACACAAACTTTTTACTGACTTTATGCTTTTGTATTTCCATTGGATCAAATGAACTAATATTCTTTTCTTTTTATTGCAGTATGGTTTTACAACAACTTCCCCTATATATACAAAGATGTGCATATATGGTCGATCCTCTTGTTTCTAGTGTACTTAGCAATAAGTAGAAGACCATAGATGATGTTTTTAAGTGGTTGCAACCTATTGATTTGACTGCGGCGCGAGTTATCTTTACTGCATATCACGAGGACTGAGTATCAATCCCTACCTAGCTTATATCTCTTACATTGTGGAGGATTATATCAAATAATAATTATTCTTAATTAATAATGCAACTTGCATTGGAGCTTGGTAATTGTGGACATCTTAGCCAAGCAATGCTTCTTTGTCAATTCAATAGCATCTATCCATGGCAGTGTGCCAGAGTAAGTATAACCTACTTGTGTCATAATTATGTCAATGAGATGCATCCTATGCAATGCGCACATTCATTTATGTTTTCTATTTTGATGTGTAGATCGGCTCCAAAGTTGGTAGCTGCTATAGATGCACTTATGCAAATGGAGGGTGACTTAGAATATCAAATAGAGTATGTAACATGCCCTGCAGTGAAGCAGAATGATGACCACAGTTGTGGGTGGAGAGTCGGATATAACTACTTTTTGCTCCTTGCTCAAATTTTTAATTTGAGAGGCGGTGAAACCTCATTGTCGACATATACAGACTTGCATCTATAGGCATTTATGTCATCTATCATTAAGGCATTTATTGATAACGTGGTGGAGCATCTAGAGGAAACATTGGTTCCTACGCCCATAAGTTGTCCTAATGTAACCGCTGTATTGGACGAAATGGGGAGCTCTTTTGAGGTTAGGGTTATCATTAGCAAGCAACCTCGTGTTTTGACTTTTGGTAGCGAGGAAGTTACAATCCTCTCCGACCCTTTGAAAGAGGCTAATGACAAAGTCATGATGGCCATCCTCAGGTTTGATATGAACATCTCTTGGCTTGATGCTTCAATCATTTGATTCAATCTGCTTCTAACATTTGTTTATTTATTGCTGGAGTACGGTTATATCTCACCTTCCTAGATCAGTATAGAACCGCGTCTGTATGCTCGATTCTCTTCTTTCAGCTGTACTTAGTGATACCAAGAAGACAGTAGATGATGTTTGTTCAATGCTACAACCTTTAGACTTGGATGGCATACTAGTTGTCTTTATGCCATATTATGAGAAGTAAGTATCGTCTCAATCTTTCTTTTACTCTCTTATTTATAATATTGTGTCAATTAATACTTAATATTGTGATAAATCTTATTGCTCTTTATTGGTGATGTAGTTCACATTGGAGCCTGATAGTATGGGATCTTGATGACAACCATTGTTGGTTTGTCAACTCATTTATAGGCTTTCACGGGGTGTTCAGGTAAGTGTTCTTTTATCATATCATTATGAACATGCATCTTACTATTTACTACACAAATTCACTTTGTCATATGTCATGATGGAAAGGTCTGCAAACAAGTTAGTTTTTGCGATTATGAAAATCAGGGAGCATCAAGACCAACCAAATTTCCAGACACGCCTCGCAGTGGAGCAGAAAGACATGTTTAATAGTGGGTGGAGAATTGCCTACAACTTCATGTTGTATCTCAATGAAATTTTTGAACATGTCTCAATAGAAGCATATACCAAGCTCGAGCTACAAGATTTTGTGGCTAAGACTGTTCACTACCTAACTGCTACCAATAGGAAACAACATGATGGACTCAATGAAGAACCTGAGGGAGCCAAAGAAAAACAAGAGACAATTTAGTCTCCTTTTGTATCATAGTCTCAAATAGAAGCATTACAGTCTACACTTGAATTAGAGACTCAATGCATTCTTCCTACACAAGAAGTGGAGACTCAATGTGCATCTACAACATCACATCTTGTAAAGGAGGAAGAGATTAAGTCTATCTCGATTGCACCAGAAGTAGAATCTCAATGTACACCATCCACACAAGTAGAGACTCAATGTACTCTTAGAGAATCACGGCCTCAAGAGGACTCATCAGACTCTATTCAGTTGTAAAACATGTAGAAAGAAACATGAGTCCTTGAAGATTTTTATCTTGTTTGTATTGATTAATGATAGTGTTTTTTAAACTTATGTTAAATGTTACAATACATTAGGATATTTTATGATATTTATTCATTACAATACATTAGGTTTTACTTTTTTGAAAGTCTAATTTATTATGTACAATAAATATCTTATGATGGGAATCTAATAATTATATCATTCTTATGTTCCATCACTTTATTTTATAGATTTCAATGTACTCAAAATCTATCATCTCACATGTCTCGCATTACGGTCTTGCATCAGCAAGTCTAACTTATATTATATCAAAAGAATATCTCATGATGAGATTCTAATAATTACTAACTTATATTATATTAAAAGAATATCTCATGATGGGATTCTAATAATTATATCATTCTTGTGTTCCATCATTTTATTTTATAGATTTCAATGTACTATCACTGTCTTACATGTCTCAAATGTCTCCCATTACATTCTTGCATCCCATCATTTTATTTTATAGATTTCAATGTACTCACTATCTTACATGTCTCACATGTCTCGCATTACGGTCTTGCATCTAGTCATCTCAGCCTCTACCAATTCTTTATTCTAAATCTTTCATCCCACATTATGAGTCTGTAGTTGTATAAATCCCCTAGTAGTCGTTCATCTTCTATATCTCACCCGCAGCAAACACTTCTTCCACTTTGCTCTTCTTACCTTACTCCTCTCCTCAAGCTTGCTCCTTCCATCAGCCTTGCCTCCTCTTCTCAAGCATACTCCTTTCATCTTGCCTTACCTCCTCTAGTTACCTTCCTCACTCTTGTTACCTTCCTCACCTCATTTGTCTTCTATATCTTTCCTCACTCTCGTTACCTTCCTCACCTCGTTCATCTTCTATATCTCACCCGTAGCAAAAACTTCTTCCACTTTACTCTTCTTACCTTACTCCTCTCCACACTTCTTCCACTTTACTCTTCTTACCTTACTCCTCTCCTCAAGCTTGCTCCTTCCATCTTGCCCGCAGCCTTATCTCCTCCTCTCAAGCATACTCCTTTCATCTTGCCTTACCTCCTCTAGTTACCTTCCTCACTCTCGTTACCTTCCTCCTCTCGTTTTTATGGATCTTTTTAAGGTAATCAATTCTGTCGAGCAAGCCATTAGCAGCATCAAAGAATGGATCGCCGAGAACTAAGGAAAGAGAGAGGAGAGAAAGCAAAATCCAGCTCCATTAACCCAGTACGAGAAGGATGACTTTGCTTTGTCAGAAGGGCTTAGAGAAGGAAGAGGAAAGAAAAATAAGTATGGCTACTATTGAAATAGATAAATTGCAGTCATATAGGAGAGAGTTGATAGACTTTCAAAGTGAGATATCTTCGCGTGTGGCTCGTTATGGAAGATTTTCCCCCCAGGAAGCGCAAGCCATTCGGAATAAACAAAGTGTTATGCAGGAGAAAATTCATCAATCCTTACTTCTCTTCTATAATTTTAACTACATCGATGAGGATGAGATGAGCTCAGCTCTTGAATGGGTTGAATTTAGGCTAAAGACTTGAAAATAGAAAATTCATCAAATTGAATGGCTATAGTCTTCAAAATAAATTTGCCTTCCAATGAGAGTCTTATTGTAGCTTTTGGTGTAATTTTCCTTCTAATGAGAGTCTTATTGTAACTTTTGGTGTTTTTCAACACCTAAATTATAAATATTGTGAGAGTTTGCTACTTCCACTTGTAACTTTTGAAAGTGTTTCCTAAACACTATTATAAATGTGAAGAGAGTTTACAATTATTGAACCACTCTTTTTTGTGTAACTTATCTCAGGCTTAACTTTATTTTAAACACCATTAAATATTAAGAGAGTTTACAACAACCGAATCTTATTTTTTCATGTAACTTATCTAGGCTGCATTAAATTTTATAATTTTAGTTTCATGTCCTTAAAAAATATATAAAAAAATGCTTGTTTTTATGTTTTTATATGTGCTTTGAAGATTGGGTTTTTCTTAAATTTTATCTGAAAACTAGTCCAAAAGTATATGTAAAAATGAATTTGTACATTGACAAGTCCAGCCTTCATGAGTTTGTCATATCTCCATCTAACCATCTTTAAAGTGGTGATATCTTTCACCATGATTGTCACCCACAACAAGACAAAGCACCTACAGACGTGCACACAGATGCACTTCCTTAATTTTTAAAAAAGCTTATGTGCACATCTATTTTTGTGTCTATTGGCATGTCTATAGACCCGTGTCTATATAACAGATAGATGCACCTATAGATGCACTTCTAGACACGCAAATAGATGCCCTACTAGAAATTTTTAAAAAATAGACAGACCTGCATATGGACGCATCTATAGACACACAAATAGATGCTCTGCTAGAAATTTTAGAAGCACGTATATAAACGCGTTTATAGACGTGCTTATACACACGCTACAGAATCTGTGTGGTTGAACAGAATGCTGTGTATGCTATGTAGTTACAAGAATCCCATTTCCACATTGTGCAATTCAATTCTTACAGCTAACCGCATTTTAATTAGCATGATTGCAAGCACGTCTATAGCCGATGATTACAATTCTGAATAAAACATTACAACTCCAAAGCGTATAGTTCACAAGGCATTCATTGATAGAACGTTGCACAAGAAAATTGAAAGCCAAAAAAATAAAAGGAGTGTATATTAACTCATAGCTCAAAAAGTGCTTGTATGTACATATAGCACAAAGCCAAGCCATGTCCTGTGGCTTCAAGTATTAAAAATAAGAGGAGTGTATATACAAGAGAGGCACGAAGCCAAGCTAGTGGCTTCAAGTACAAAAAAGAGTAGCTAGCACTACTTCTATGACTAATCTAAGTTCTCCACATCCTCTGTCCCTTCTTCACCTCCTTCTTCCTCATCTTCTCCCTCCTAATCAACCACCGCAAGGTCCTGTAAATGAGGAACAACATGTATCAATGTATTAAAAATCAAATCTTTACTTACAATACTGAGATTATTTAATTACTTTCAAATACATGGGGGGTTGCTTCAATACCTCGGATATACTCCTCAGTAATCAACCCGTCATCATAAAAGTGCCTCCATGTATCTCCTCTGCGATGCTAGTGGTGGTAGGCTGTCTTGACAGGAGTAGGGTACCTGCCCACGATATCAAGCTGCAAGATGACACAATTTGCGGAGGGGTTAGTACAAAGAAACAACCTCCTAACATACTACATAAACAATATAATTTGAGATCGATACTTACAAATTGAGCCTCCCATGATTCAACATCCCCTGCTCCAAAATGCACATTTTCATATTGCTCCATTTGGATCCTTCATGCCTCCACGTGCTGCAGACTGTGGTCAACCTCCGTTGCCTTCATTGCTTTCTTCCACTCACACTTATGAGTAGTGTGGGGCTGGCCCTTGGTGGTTGACCTCCCTTGATCCTGGCAATCTCTGCCTCTTAAGCGAAGATCTTTTATTACTAAGTATCATAATAATCTTTGACATGGCCCATTTATCTGTGAACTGAACATTGGGGGATTGGGATACCTAGAGTGAACAGCAGTGAGGGCCTTATCAACCAAATTTTTTGGATGGTCTCTGTAGTGAATAAAGCAATATCTATAGTGATTAGCAAATTATAGAGTGCATGAAGGCCATGATGTCCTTCCCCCATGCATCCATCAAGATGCCTCCTGTCTGAGTGATATCATAGTAAATCGTGCCATCACCCTCTGGCACGTCTGCATCATCTGAGTCATCCCCGCCCCCACCACTACCCCCCAAAAGCAAGCTGCCATGCATCCCCCACCACTCTCCCTGCTACTATGCATGCTGCCCTGTTGTGTTAAGCTAGTACGCTGGCTGCTTGTAGCTGGCTGCTTGTAGCTGGAGAAGCGACTCTCGACTACACATGAGTACCCTAGCCACTGATAGCTGGAGAAGCGACTCTTGATGGACCGGGAGTACGCCGATGGCTCTATGAGGCAGAAGGACCTCCTGACCATAGGGGGGGAGAAGGGGCTCGGCTCTTAGCTAGCTGGGCTATCTCAACTCTACTAGGGTAATCTCAGTTAGTGTGGGATTGGGGTGGTTTCGAGCCTGTATAACCGACTCCAAGGGGCATTTGTAGTACCCATCATGTATGTGTATAACTCCGCAAGGGGTGGAGGGTGCTCCAAAATGTTATATAAATCCCAAAAGATGGCATCTCGTAGATCAAGTGAGGCTGAAGATCCTGGCCACATGATGATCTAAAGAAAAGAAAAGAAGAAGATTACCATCGAGCATGCCCTTATCACGAGATGCAAAAGAAAAAATAGAGTGACAGCCTGACATTGAGCAATCATTTACAGACTCTTGTATTCTTTGAATTAGAGTGATAGAAGTCTATATCTACTTGCTCAATGTCAGGCTACTGAAGCTTCACATGGGAAAAGAGAGGAAAAGAGAGGAAGGAAAGAGGAAAAGAGAGGAGAAAAAAGAAAGGAGATGAGAGAAAAGAGAGGAGGGACAGAGAGAAAAAGGGAGAAGGAAAGAGATGAGAAAAGTGATGAAAAGAGAAAGAAAGAGAGGAGAATAACCACGAGAAGAGAAGGAAAGAGAGGATAAAAGAGAGAAAGAAAAAGAGAGACAAGGTGAAGGAAAGTAGGGATGAAAGAGAGGAAATTAGAGAGAAGGAAAGAGAGGAGAAAAGAGAGAAAAAAAGAGGTAAATTAAAGAGAGGAGAAAAAAAGAGAGCAAAAGAGAGGAGATAAGAGCGGAAAATTACCATGAAAAGAGGAGGAAAGAGAGGATAAAAGAGAGGAGAAAGAGAGACAAGGTGAAGGAAAGAGGGGATAAAAGAGAGGAAAATAGAGGGAAGGAAAGAGATGAGAAAAGAGAGGAAAATAGAGGAAAAGAGAGGAGAAAAAAAGAGAGAAAAAGAGAGGAGATAAGAGAGGAAAATTACCATGAAAAGAGAACGAAAAAGAGAGACAAGGTGAAGGAAAGAGGGGATAAAAGAGAGGAAAATAGAGAGAAGAAAAGACAGGAGAAAAGAGAGGAAAAGAGAGAAAAATAGAGGAGAAAAAAAGAGAGAAAAAGAGAGAAGGAAAGAGATGAGAAAAGAGACGAAAAGAGAAGGAAAGAGAGGAGATAAGATAGGAAAAGAGAGGAGAAAAAAGAAAGGAGATAAGCGAGAAAAAGAGAGGAGAAAAGAGAAGGAAAGAGAGGAGAAAGGAGAGAAAAAGAGAACGCAATCCCTTATTTTCTCACGAATGCAATCCCTTTCTTCAATCATGCTTTCCCTTTCCATCTTTCATGCAATCCCTTTCTTTGATCATGCAATCCCTTTCCATCATTCATACAATCCCTTTCTTCATTCATGCAATCACTTATTTTCATCATTCAATATGCAATCCTTTTCTTGGAAGTGGAAGTGGAAGGGGAAGGGGAAGGGGAAGGAAAAGAGAAGGAAAAGAAAGGCGAAAGAGAAGGAAAACACAACAAAAACTGTCAGAGCGTGTCTATAGGTGCATCTAACAGTGCAAATAGATGCATCTATAGCCGCGCTATTAAACGGTCTATAGATGCACTCCGACAGATGCCTTTTTCTAAGAACTTGAAAATGACATGCGCTCAACCACATTAGTACAAAAAACATTCGTTCAACCTGCATACGATAAAGGACGAATACAAAGAGAGTAACTTTCAAAGAAGATCAATTACTTTGGATAGAGGTATAGAAGCTTTTTGTCCTTCTTCAAAGTTGCTTCTCTTTCTTCTCTTCCTTGTTCACCCTCTGCTTCTCTTTCTTCTTCTCCTTATTCACCCTGTTCTCTTGTGTGCTTGGGGATGATTGTGTAAGGCTGGAGATGAATGTGGGTGCTTGGAGATAAGTGTGGATGCTCAGAGCTGTGTCTGTTAATAGGAAAGCAAGTTGTGCGACGTTAAAAGTATGTGAAGAAAAGCAAGCACACTAAAAGTCGGTTAAAATATCAGCTCGATCGCAGTCTGCTGGTCTAAAAGCACGTTTATCTGTACATCTATCAACGCATCTAAAGTATGTTTTAGATGCACTTATAGACGCGCTTTTAGATTCTCCACAGAGTTTTGACATTTACAACTCATCCAAGAACAAAATTTTTGGATTGTTTATATGTAGGATGTCTTCATCTTTAACAAGTAGATCCAATGAGGATGAATCCCTCCATATCCACCATCGCGAAATGTGGTTAGAGCAAAAAATCAAACGTATGTGTGATTGATGTCGAGGAAACATGTATTGTGCACAGAGAATTACACTCAATCACATCTCAAAGTATGGAGAATGGGATGCGACCATAAACATGGTAAGTGTTAAAGAGTTAAGTTTGATTGAGATACATATGGATGTTCATGCATTTGAGTTATGATTCCATTTTAATTTGATACAGGATGCAATGCCACACCCACATATGTTGCCCTATGCTCGTCGAGAGGAGGCGAAGCATTGGCAATATGAGGTGGGATCTTCAGGAGGGACCATTACGGATGCATGGAGTGATGGTGATAGTAGCCCTCCACCATTACCTCATGAGGCTATGGAGGAGGAGGTGTTTGATGATGTGGTGCGGGATTTATATGTCCATCAATCCTATAGTAGGGATGATATCATGGAGGAGGATGATCTTTTTACCACAGCATCGACTCCATTGTTTGAGGGGTGCACATTCTCTGTTCTATGTGCCTCCCTTGAGTTACTAACTTGCAGACACGAGTAATGCAAGTTTGAATGCATTACTCAAGTAAGCTTTAAAGTCTGTTTTGCAAACATGGTGAATTATGCTAGTGGGTCAATTACTCGAATGCTTTTTCTCATTTATGGTTTTCACATGCAGGCTATTGTGTAAAATGCTTCCAAGGGAGAATTAATTACCAACCTCAAGAGATATGGCAAGGCAACATGTGACCTCTCTTGGAGGATTAGATTACAAGTACATCCATGCATGCGTCAACGATTGTATCTTGTTTCATGAACCACATAAGGATGCAACAGAGTGTCCTACTTGTAGAGAGGCAAGATATAGAGCAGATCTCAAAACTTTGGATGTGCCTCATAAAGTTCTGCGACATTTTCCCATAATACCTTGCATCCAACATATGTTCAAGTGCAAATCTGTTGCAGAGCTCATGTCATGGCATTCCTCCCATCAATCAACCGATGGCAAGTGGAGAACTCCCACAGACACTCCTGTGTGGAATCATATTGAAGACACATGGCCAAGCTTCAAGGAAGAATCTAGGATCTTGAGACTTGGATTGGGTATGGATGGTGTGAACCCATTTGGTCTCAAAAGCACCTCTTACAGTGTATGGCTAGTGATATTGGTGATGCTGATTTCAATGAGCACATGAGTAGCACAAGTAGTAGTGGGTTGAATGTATTTGTAGGTCTCAACACTGGTTTGGATTTTGAAGTAGATATTTTAGCAAGGGTTGATCTCATTGAGAATGACATTGAACCGTAGCCCATCATTGATATTCACAAAACTATTTTACATATTTTCTCATTCTCCTCACCTCACTTTATTTTTGTATATGTGAGTTTGCCAACAAACATTGATATTTTTGTTAAAATTACGTGCTTTGGTAACCATGGGCAATGTTAGAAAAGTAGTGATGTACATTTATCAGCCTATACCAAAATTCCACTTTTTGTATTCTCTGTTTTGTGTCTAAATTTGCATCCAAGTCATAGTGCAGATGCACTAATAGATGCGCTAATAGATGTGCAAATAGACGTGCTAATAGATGCGCTATTAGATGCGGTCATATTTTTGCTATTCTAGCAGTGCCTGTAGACGTGCTTTCTATTTTGCGCATCTATAGTTGCTTTGTGTTGTTGTGACCCTATGATTGTGGGTTGCAAGAAGAAATGTATCCTGAAAAAACTCTATGAAAAGGTCCTCGGTAGCAACCTACAATGCCCAAACAACTGTTCACTACCGCCGGAATCCAAGGCCCACAAAGTTCATATCATCACAAACTTGCCTAACAAGCCTTTGAAAAGGAGCCTTGGCAATACACAGTCCCATGGCTTTTTGGGCCCTTCTTATCTCCATTAAATCACTCACTTTTTGTGTAAATCTTCTATTTTTTTCTTGTTGGAGAAGATGTATTGGCTTTCCTTTTCTTGGATGTGAATCCTATCCTCTAGATGTTGCCAATTTTTATATGGGTGGACCCCTGTCCATCTTCTTGGCAACAGCCTTCATCCTTGCCATTGTAATTGATATTAAACTGCACATGAGATCATAAAACATAAGTCCTAAGTCCTCTCTCTCTCTCTCTCTCTCTCTCTCTCTCTCTCTCATGAAAGGCATGACAGAACATAGTGCAGGCATGAACATAACACAATTCTTTATCAAGTTTTATATAGCCTTCTATTCCATTTATCCTTTGATGCAACTATTGATGGATAGCATGGAGTAAACTCTGCAATGCATTCTCTGAGCAATGCAAGTTTGAATGCATTACTCAAGTAAGCTTTAAAGTCTATTTTGCAAACATGGTGAATTATGCTAGTGGGTCAATTACTCGAATGCTTTTTCTCATTTATGGTCTTCACGTGTAGGCTATTGTGTAAAATGCTTCCAAGGGAGAATAAATTATTGACCTCAAGAGATATGGCAAGGCAACATGTGACCTCTCTTGGAGGATTATATTGCAAGCGCATCCATGCATGCATCAACTATTGCGTCTTGTTTCACGGGCCACATAAGGATGCAAGAGAGTGTCCTACTTCCTACTTGTGGAGAGGGAAGATATAGAGCAGATCTCAAAACTTTGGATGTGCCTCGTAAGGTTCTGTGACATTTTCCCATAATCCCTCGCATCCAACATATGTTCAAGTGCAAATCCATTGCAGAGCTCATGTCATGAAATTCCTCTCATCAATCCACCGATGGCAAGTGGAGAACTCATGTAGACACTCCTGTGTGGAAGCATATTGAAGACACATGGCCAAGCTTCAAGGAAGAACCTAGGAGCTTGAGACTTGGATTGGGTATGGATGGTGTGAACCCATTTGGTCTCAAAAGCACCTTTTATAGTGTATGGCTAGTGATATTGGTGAATTATAATCTTCCACCCTCTATGGCGATTGAGAAAGGACATGTTATGTTATCCCTTCTAATTCTAGGGAAACATAAATTCAAAAATTATGTGCTTATTTGGAGCCTCTGATTGACGAGCTAGAGATACTTTGGAGAGGTATCGAGGTGCATGATGTGAGCAGGCCTCCCTCATCACAAGACTTCAATTGCAAAGCAGTCTTGATGTGGGTGATGCATGACTTCCCAGGCTATGGTGAGTGTTCAAGTAAGCATTGCACTTTTAATTACGAGTAGGCAATCGATGTGGCACCCTAAACCCACCTTGAACTCTTAATTGCGTCTATTGTTCAAGTCTTACTACATCGGGTTACCATGCATGTCCTGTTTCTGGTCCTTCGCTAGTTGCCTCACAGGCAAATGCATTGAATAAGGTCATCTATGAGAATCACCATCGATTTCTTCCACCTGATCATCCTAGATATGTCGCCCCTTGGAATGAAGTCCCCCCACAGTCACTCACTGCAGGAGATTGGATGAGAATTTGGGACCGATCCATGACTCCTCCACCACTTGGCATGAGCTGGTAAGGGTTTGTAACTATTATGTGCTATATTGAATGGAAATAAAGATTGCTCGCTAACACTAGCTTTTGTTTAGATAATCCATCTTTTATTGTTGACCATATTGGTCCCACCTCAAGATCAATCACCTGCTTGATCCCATGCATATATTCAAGAATGTGGCATCTACCATTTGGGAACATTTGAATGGGACACGAGATTCCGCGGGCATAAGGGAGGATCTATGCTCCATAGGGAGGATGCATGAAGCTTGGCCACAAGAGAGGCCAAATGGATGTGTCTTTGAACCTCATGCACTGTGGACATTATCAAAGCTAGAGATGGTGGTGGTGAAGCGAGCTATCACTACAATTCGTACTCCCACTAGATGCATGAGTTGTTTGAAGGGGGCCTTTACAAAGAGCAAGAAAAGAGGTGTAGAGCAATTATATGGCTTGAAATCTCATGATTGGCACAAGATGCTCCAAGTAAGTATTTTAGGTGCATAATATCTTTTTCCTTCCAAATTTGTGAGTGAATTAGAAGCAACTAATAAACCATTCCTCGTGTGTTTAGTTCATACTACCTACTAGCATTTCTCATAGTGCATCAAAAGACGTGAAGGATTGTATTTACAAGATGGGTGAGCTTGTGAGGTACTTTACAGGATACATATCAACGCTCCATGCAAGGTGTTCATATTGTTAATATGACATGCTTTTCCCTTTCAGGTATGTGAGCTCAAAGGAAATAGATCCCACCACGCTTGAGAATGCTCGAGTTATGTTAGTGGAGGTGGTTTGTTTAGTGGAGGAGACATTTCCACGTTCTATTCTCACAAGCCAACTACATCTCATAGTGCATTTGGTGGATAAGATTGCTATATGTGGTATTGTACATGCACGATGATTGTTCTTCCTCGAGCGCTTCATGAAGACCTTGAAGGGTTTCATGAGACAAAATGCAAGACTCGAAGGTAGCATGGCTGAGGGTTGGTTGGTATAAGAGTCACTTGTATATATTTCTGAGTTTCTTGTTGATGTAGATAGATCTCTCCCACAACTATGGAGAGATGATGAAGACCTAAGGATGACCTCTATTGTGCCTCAAGGGAAAGGACATAGCAAAGTAATAAACACGGAGTTGCGTAATAATATCAACCTCTATTGCATGCTTAATAGTGATGTGATAAAAAGATGGGTGACAAGATACGAGGATGCAAAGGCAAGAAGACAAGGAGAAAGGGCCCTCTTTCATACACACCATGAATCTCGTGTGTCATATCCTCAGCATCTAAGAGCACTTCCAATGGATATTCATGTGGATTGGCTACTTGACAAAATGGAGAGAGCAGAGAGAGATGAGTGGGTGCATATCACAATGGAGGAATGGGAGTATGCTAGGGGATGCATGAGTAAGGTCAGTATATAGAATGTTATGCATAAGTTAGGAGCTTTCAACAATTTCGATTGCTTATTTAATTGATTTTGTCTTGGTTTAGTGTCCTATGTTCAATGCTATATGGTGTGAGGGCAAGAATTTTCGAACACAATGGATTGATGATAAGAGAAACACACAAGATTGTGGCATCATTGCTAGCTTTGAAGGAGCCAATGGAGCCATGGATGATTATTGTGGCATAATCCAAGATATTATTAAGCTTGACTTTCAACGCTTCTTTGTGTATGTTTTGGATGTAACATGGTTTAAGGACATGGTGGAAAGAGGCCCAAATGCAACAATCAAACGCCATGCAAGTGGCTTTGTAACTATTGACTCCACAAAGTTTTGGCAAAGTTAGAAGGACACACTAGTACTACCACAACAATGTGAACAAGTATTGTACACACATATCAAAATACTCACTTTAAAATATTTGATACCTTCGATGTAAGGAAAATAACATGATTGTATTTATGTTTGAATTAGGTTGTCTATCAACCAATGGTGGATAATAATAGGTGGTGGCATGTCATACCTATTACGCCACATTCCAAAGTGATGTATAGTAAATTTACTAATATGCAACATATGGAGGATGATCATGGCCATGGAGGTGATGATGACCGTGATACGAGAGAGGAGGATGATCATGAGATACGAGATACATATATTGAGGCCATTACCCATGAGGACGAGCCTGTAAGAAAATAATACAACGTCTGTGCTCAACAAATAATAGGACGCTCGGGTAGTTCCCAGCTTGGTGTTGTGCTTTGTAAAGAGTTTGCTCTTGCAATCCTAAGGTAGGGGTACTCAGGTGCAGAATATGCGCCAACAATTAACACTTGGAGGTTGGGATTAGCCAATGGGAAAGAACCATGTGATGATGGGAGAATACCAAGTTGTTATCCACACTTAACACAAAGTGAAGTACACAATAAGTGAAAACCAAGAAGAGAGAGATCATTGTTCATTTGTTCAATCAGAATCACTCTGTACAACCAAGTCGCCTCGACTTGCAATGAACACTCCCTAACCTATCAACTCTTTTTGGAGGGAGAGGACCCGATGCAATGATCTCTTGTCCTCTTCTCCCTTTTTACAACTTAGTTTTTACCTAAGAACCACCTTCCATTTTAGCACACACTCGGTGCGCGCATTGCTAGTCACCTATAGCTTGCTACTTCAGAACTTATCTGCACCCATTGTTGCAAAATGATGCTCAACTGCCGCTCCCACTATCCGTGCTCAATGCTCGGTGAAGAATGTGGAAATGTGGAAAGAATGCGAAAAGAATGGAAAAGAATGTGGAAATGTAGGAAAGAATGCAGAAATAGGGTAGAAATGCGAAAAGAATGCAATATGGAAAACAATGCAAAAATGCAAAAAGAATGCAAAAAGAGAGGGGAAACAAGATGGGAGGGGAGGAAAAAAGACAGAAGAGAAGGAAAAAACGAGTGGAAAAGAGGGGAAAAAGAGAGGAAGGGTGAGAAATAAGAGGAAAAAGAAGATGGCCTTCTTGGTCAAATAAGTAAAGGATGAAAACTCAATTTTTACGAGTAGCCTTCTGAGCCTTCTATATGGGTAGCCTTCTTGGTTTATTTGACCATATTTATGTGGAGATAACCCATGTAGTGTTCCAAAGTTACCAAATTTTGGATTCTACAAAGTGATATTGAGTGGAGGTGACCAATTCATTAAAAAAGTCCAAACAAAGCAAGAAAGTCTAAATTTTTTGAATAGTGTCTTCCACAATCTATGTAGCTTGTGAATTCTCACCCCATATGCAACCAAAAACAAAAGCAAAACCATAAAATTGATGTCATGACTCACCAACCAATCAATACAACCAACCATCAAAAGTATATATCTCTTAAGTCATGTAATTCCATGCATCTATAAGCATTTGCAAATATACTTTTTTCAATGCATCGGCATGTGCAATGCTAATGCATTAAGCAATACCACAATGACTCACTCACAAGGTATACATGCCAAAGGCATATCAACCAACATCTCTTGATAAAAACTAACAATATTTCTTGTCTTTTCCAATTTCTATGAATATGTGCCTAGTTGAATGACTACTTGCTTGTAGAATTTTTCAATGCATCAGCATGTGCAACCTCAATGTAGCAAGCAATACCACAATGACCATTGTCACTAATAAGGTATGAATGCCAAAGGCATAACCAAGCTCTTGATAACAACTCCAAACATTTTTCTTCTTTCTTCAATTGTATGAGTATGTGATTAGCTGAGTGATTGCTTGCTTATAGACTCAGCCTAGATTCACAAAAAATTCAAACAATATCTTTTCTAATGCATATCATTGGTGGCATTTCTCAGTTGATATACAAAAATTGATGAAGGAATCATATACCTCAGTACAACAATTGATAGAATGAGGAATAAATAGATTGAATTAGTGCATAAAGAGAAGAATTAAATTAGATTTAAAGGCCAATTTTGTATAAAGTGTTGTCCAAACTAAAAAAAGACAAATAGTAGACAATTGCACTAATATTTAGCAGACGGCTCAATACAAGATAATATTTAGCAGACAGATTAACACAAGACCTGAGATGTACTTATTTATGGATGGTTACCACAATGGTTATAATCAGATCATAGTGGCTCAAGAAGATCAGTACAAGAATGCCTTTATTATAGAATGGGATGCTTATACAAACAAAGTTATAGCTTTTGGATTGAGAAATGCCCGATCAACCTTCTAGAAGTTTATGGTTGAAACTTTTTGAGGCTACCTTACCAAGTCAATTGTCATTTATCTCGATAATTTTTGTGTCTATTCCTCAGATAGAGATCATCTTGGATGCCTCATAAAGTCTTCTTGAGATGTAAACAAGTGGGTATCTCATTGAATCCAACTAAGAGTGTATTTGTGTTTGAGTCTGGATATTACTCGGTCATGTTATCTCCAAGGATTGAATTAGAGTTGAGCAAGGTAAAATTAATGTATACAACATATGCCTGATCCACATAACCTAACCCAAGTACGCTCGTTTGTGGGGTTCATCAGTTTCTATCAAAGATTCATCAAAATCTTTGCCAGCATTGCAGCACCTTTGTATGAGCTGACAAAGAACGATGCTAAATTTGATTGGAATGCCGAGTTAACTATAGGTCTCCATGATTTGAAGAACCGAGCAATGGCTACTCCTATTCCTAGGAAACCAAAGTGGGATGTCATTTTCCATGTACATGTGGGTGCTTTTGGCTATGCTTGAGGCATTATTTTGGCTCAGCCTAATGGTTGGCTAGATTATCTTGCATATTATGCTAGTTGATAATAACACCTACCGAGTCATGTTATAGCACTACCAAGCGAGAAGCTTTGGGAATGGTATTTATTGTGCAAAGTCTGAGGCATTATTGGCTTGAAAATCATTTTGTGTTCTATGTAGATCATCGAGTCTTGCTTTACCTTAATAGCAAGACTATCATTCAATGATGCATTGTTTGTTGAATGGTTCTGCTTCAAATATTCAAATTCAAAATTATTCATAATTTGGGCGAGCCTTGTGGGAGCTGATTATTTATCCAGATTACTAGCACTCGAGGATACACAAGGAGTTAATATGGAATTGCTAGATGATGAACTATTTGCAATAGATTATTGTGAGATCAGTGAATATGCTGAGTTGCTCTAGATTATTATCTAATGGTACATTTCCTAAAACTATGCCTCGGGACAAACGTATGCAACTAGCCTTAAAGGCTTCGAAATACACCTTGATCGATGGAAAACTCTACTGAAAATGTACAAATGGAGTTCTTCGTCGATGGGTTTTGCCACACGAGCGAGCTATCGTGTTGTAAGAAGCTCACTTGGGCCCATCAGGAGGACATTTTTGAGGGGATTCAACTGCTCAAAAAGTCTTGCAAATAGGTTTGTGGTGGCAAACCTTGTTTAAGGATGCTCAAATTAAATGCATGCAATGTGATGTTTTCTCAATGCACTAGATGACTATTTGCTAATCAGTCTATGCCCTTGCAACCTACTAGACTGTGGGAAGCTTTCTAGCACTGGGGTTTGGACTTTGTTAGTCCTTCCAGACTAGCCAGATTCACTTAGAATAGATACATCATTGTTTGCCATTGACTATGCTACTAAGAGGCAAAAGCTAAGGCACTCAGAGACAACTCAGCTTGGAGTACTGCTAAGTTCATCTTTGAGAATATCATATGCAGGTATGGATGCCCTTTGTAGCTTATTAGTGACCAAGGGACACATTTCCTCAATGACATGATGCGAGAACTCCAAAAGGAATTTAAAATCATGCATACCGTCTCCACTACTTACTATCCCCGTGGCAATGGTGATAGTGCAATCAGCGAGAGGGGAAGGTGTAATGCTTCATAGCAATCACAATAAAACTAATTGTATTAGAAATGCCACCTATCAAGATGACCACTTCTTGTAGCATACACCTAGCATCAATTGGTCATTCAATATCTACCATATGCAATCAGAATGGTGATTATTTATATAACTTGAAATTCAATCTTTGAGAAATTTCTTCAGAAATATGTTCACTCCTGATATGCCATCCACTATCATACCTGGTATAATCAACTTCTTAATCTTGATAGTGATGACTAGAACTTCTTCGTCCACAACTAGTGTATCAATAACAAGCATGATGGCTAAGGTTTGCACTTCCTTGGGTTGCTCAGTGGATTCCCTGATCTGTTGAGCAAAGAAGTCATGACAGTATGGAGCTATTTGCATCAGCTTGGCAAAAGTTAGATTGACTTGCATATTCTTGAACACTTCCCATGCCCAGGCTAGCTCTGCGTTAGTTTCCTATGGCACACCATATTCTGCATTGTTAGAGCTAGATCTCCAGGATATTCCTTGCTTGATTACATAGTGCTCGAACTACTCATGCATTTCAACTACTGGCGCCTTTCCTTTCAAATCCCTTGCAATCTTTGCTCCAACTCCTTCTGTGCCTTCCAATTGATGTCCTTACCCAAAGTGTTAGTGTCTTTGACTATTGTCACTACCCCTTTTGACCGAGTAATTACTTGAGCATTAATTATTTCTAGCAATTTAGCCAACCGATCGGCATTAAGGAAAAGATGAGTGGAAGAGAATGAAAAAACAAGTGGAAAAGAGGGGGAAAAGAGAGGAAGGGTGAGAAATAAGAGGAAAAAGAAGATGGACTTCTTGGTCAAAGAAGTAAAGGATGAAAAGTCAATTTATACGAGTAGCCTTCTGAACCTTCTGTATGGGTAGCCTTCTTGGTCTCCTATATCAGGCCACCACTTACAATGTTGGGAAGTTTTAGCTTTATTTGACCATATTTATGTGGAGATAACCCATGTAGTGTTCCAAAGTTACCAAATTTTTGATTCTACAAAGTGATATTGAGTGGAGGTCACCAGTTCATTAAATAAGTCCAAACAAAGCAAGCAAGTCTAAATTTTTTGAATAGTGTCTTCCACAATCTATGTAGCTTGTGAATTCTCACCCCACATGCAACCAAAAACAAAAGCCAAACCATAAAATTGATGTCATGACTCACCAACCAATCAATACAACCAACCATCAACAGTATATATCTCTCAAGTCATGTAATTCCATGCATCTATAAGCATTTGCAAATATACTTTTTCAATGCATCGGCATGTGCAATGGTAATGCATTAAGCAATACCACAATGACTCACTCACAAGGTATACATGCCAAAGGCATATCAACCACCATCTCTTGATAAAAACTGACAACATTTCTTGTCTTTTCCAATTTCTATGAATATGTGCCTAGCTGAATGACTATTTGCTTGTAGAATTTTTCAATGCATCAGCATGTGCAACCTCAATGTAGCAAGCAATACCACAATGACCATTGTCACTAACAAGGTATGAATGCCAAAGGCATAACCAAGCTCTTAATAACAACTCCAAACATTTGTTTTCTTTCTTTAATTGTATGAGTATGTGATTGGCCGAGTGATTGCTTGCTTATAGACTCAGCCTAGATTAACAACAAATTCAAACAATATCTATTCTAATGCTTATCATTGGTGGCATTTCTCAATTAATATACAACAATTGATGAAGGAATCATATACCTCAATACAACAATTGATAGAATGAGGAATAAATAGATTGAATTAGTGCATAAAGAGAAGAATTAAATTAGATTTAAAGGCCAATTTTGTTTAAAGTGTTATCCAAACTAAAAAAAGACAAATAGTAGACAATTGCACTAATATTTAGCAGACCACTTAACACAAGATGATAATTGCTAGAATTAGGCATAAATGGACTGAATAACTGCACAAAGAGAAGAAGTCATTCAGATTTGTAAGTCATTTGGTATCAACTATTGTCCAAACTAAAAAAAAGCAACCAGCATCCCATGCATTATTCATACCTGGATAGAAACCAATTATTTCATATGTGACTTAAGAACAACATTCATTTATCTCATGGGTTGCTTATCTAGTATATGAGATGGATCCTTTCAAAGGACAAAGGAAACAACGACATGATCAGGACAAAATAAAGGGGAGACATACTTAAAGATGTATAATTCAATGGGTAAATCTTTTAGGAACATAACTATGAAAGTGTATAGCCATTGCCCAATACAGAGGGACAAATAGTAGCCCATCCTATAATTTTCAAGGATTGAATGGGCTGAAGTATACTTAAACTTCATATATAGGTTTTTTACTAGCTAGAATTGGAAAAAATATAACCTTATAGATGGGTATAGATGAATTTTGCCAATCAATTAAGTACTTGGAAGGATGCATTCAGAGCTTTTATGTGAAAGCTATATTGTTAGTATTCAAGGGAATATATTAAATTTAAAATAGTGAATATTAGCCCAAGCAACTTCAAGAAGGCTTTAAATTCATTGTTGGGATAATGTTCACTCCTAATATTTTCCATAGACATGATTCTGAATGTTGGGCATCATCCTCTCTCACACAAGCTTGAGTTGTTTCCTTAAACAAGCATATCATCTTCTTCACCACAACTCCTCAAATAGCACATCCATCTAGTCACGATACTCTTTGCGATTGCATTGCACCTCCTTCTTGCTAAACTTGAGCTTGAAGATTGGGCCTACAAAAGACGCATGTCTTTCACGTGTAGCTTCATAAGTAATGACACAATATGGGTCTCCTGAACATCTTCTACTTGAGCTATTATTCATTTCTTTTTCTTTCACCGTCAAGAGGCATGAAAATACATTGAACCTTCAATTTGTCACGTGAAGAGGTCTCTATTAGATCCTTCCCTTAGAGGATTCACTATCATGAGGCATGGAAATAATTTGGGACTTCAATTTCTCATAAGGCAGGATCCTTCCCCTTCTTAAGACATATTCCTTTTAAAATAGAGAATTATACTGTTGTCATAGGGACCTCTCAAGATTCACTAGTAATGCTAGTACATTTGGCAGTCATTGAACTAAAAGTGTCCGCCAACCAACTATTCTCTAGAGAGAGAAGATAGCTACTATATTGTTTTTGACAGCTTGATGTTTCTCAATATGAAATTTCTCTAGATTACCAATGAATTCACATCACTTGAATGGATGATGATTGAGGCAAAAGAGAAATAAAAGGAGGACAAAAACAAGGCTACGTTAAGTGCAAGATGCAATTAATGAAGATTTACATATAATGTTATAAAAAATGGTCATTTTATGAATGGATGATGATTGAGGCAAACGAGCAAAAAAAAAAAAGGGACGACAAGAACAAGACTAGGTTAAGGGCATGACGCACACTAATGAAGATTTAAAGAATATTATAATAAAGGGTCATTGTAAAGGAGGAGAAACAAGGTGAGCTTATATAATAAGGAATGTAACATAAAATTTTATTCAATCTGGATGAAACCTGTAGTGGTAATTGTATTAAGAATATTCTTTTTAGAAACATGTGCTTATTCCTCACTTATTCACATATATAGTGCTAATATAACTTGATTTTATTTGTTTTCATGTTGTTGAGACAAGCTTTGCTTTAGAATCTTTAATTTCTATAATAGTGTATGTTGTGAGACACATTAGTTTGTCTGTAGCATATGGCTGTACCGCATGCTTGTGCACAATTATAGCCATAAATTTGATGTTCAAAGTCTGGGTGGGCCAAAATGCCATTCACAATGATAGCATCAAAATTGCTCAATTAGAATTCAAACCGTAGACGTTTTATGGCACCAATAAGTACTAGGAGCGGCTTGGTACTCTAACATGATTGTAAAGAAGAGGTTTAAAATATTAAATATTTGTACTATTAACTTGACTATTTCATTATTCAAGATCTTACACTTCTTACACTTTGTTTGTTGCAAATGTTCTTAAAATTTCATGATTAGGGTATTCGGAGATGTTGGATTTCTGCATTATTTATAGCAAAAAAAAGACGCACCTTAATGAATCCTCTTCTTAGAATTGTATAGTATTAAATGTTGTTGGAGCACCAATAATTGTCTTGAGGGGGTCATAAGCCATTGGCTGGGCACTTTTCGACTCAAAAATGGATGAGACCACGAGCCATTTCTCCATGTGAAGGGTCCCCAAGAGGCAATGGAAATTTAAAAAAATTATGTTGTGGGAGTTTGGGAGGCACTTGCAACGGGCGAGGTCACGGGGGCCATCCATATTCCTATTCTTAAAATGGCTTGATCTAAGAACGGCTGAGATTTTATCTCAGTTGACCAGGGACTTGATCAGAGACCGTAACATGTCCATGAATCAAATTGAGAAGCCATTGGTGATATGGCTTTGGTTAAGTCAAACCCTTTTAACGTAATTGTCTTGAGGGGGTTGCAATCCAAGCCATTGGCTAGGCACCTTTCGAGCCGAGGAAACGAACTATTCCTCCACATAAAGGGTCCCCATGAGGTGATTGGAATTTCAAAAAATTGTGTTGTGGGAGTTTGGGAGGTACTTGCCACGAGCGAGGTCACGAGGGCTACCCATATTCCTATTCTGAAAATGGCTTGATCTGATGGGGGGGTAGCTGAGATTTGATCTTAGTCAATCTAGGACCGTTACGTGTCCATGAATCGAATTGAGAAGCCATTGGTGATATGGCTCTGGTTAAGTCACACCCTTTTATCATAATCACCCCACAGTCCTAATCGCTCCTTGAACCGAAACTATTAATTAATTAATTGTGCCTCTCAATCGATCACTTTATTAATCGATTAACCTAAGTATTGCCCACCTCATCACTCCGTCCTCCCTCCGTATTCCTCCTCGAGCATCCCTCCTCTCTCCCTCTGCATCTCTCCCTCCCCCCCTCAAACCCTCTCCAACCTCTCCCTCTCTTCTTGCTGCTCCCTCTCCCTCTCCCTCCCGCTCCCTCTCCTCTCCCCTCTCCCCTCTCCTTCCTCCCTCTACCTCCCTCGCCTCAGCATGTCTTGTGTATTTATAGATCCCTCAGCTTCTGGAGACCTTTGATAATCGTAGACTATTTGGCTTCTGGAGACTTCTAATCAATCGTGCTACTCAACCTTACAATTAATTGACCCCACCTTACGTTAATTCTTGCCCCACTCCCACCACATGGACTAAGTAACTAATAGCGAGTTTTTCCTCGCTTGGGGACCTCTCCTACCAATTTCAATTAGTTTTGGTGAGTGGTGGCTTAATTAACCTATGTTTATCTATGGATTAATTTATTTATGCTTTAATTAAACTATGTTAAATCTCTACGGCTTAATTTAGTTATGCATAGACTATGTGCAAGGGGGGCTTCCCCAAACGTTCAATAAAAAATTGAACCCAAAACCTTCCTTCTCAAAGAGTGTGCCCTACCATCAAGCTACAAAGTCATCTCCTTATAATAGTATTACAAAGGCTCCCTTCTCCCCTCCCTCTTTAATGCCCCTCCCTTATTTAAATTAACCTCCCCCCTCGCCCCTCCTTTATTTAATTAGAGCCCTTCCCCTTGTATGCCCCTCCCCGCTCCCCCTCCCCCAATAAATTAATTAATTGCCCCCAAATTCTTGGACGACCTATTCATAGAAGAGTGAAGCCCTTGGCAAAATGTTTAAGAAGAGATTGGCCCTCCCCACTCGTGAGATTGCCCCTTCCCCACTCGTGAGATTGCCCCTAGGCGTTCCTCCTTTATTTAATTCAAGCCCTCTCCCCTTATCCCACTCCCCCAAAACAAATTAATTAAATGCCCCCAAATTCAATTGGGGCTATCTATTCATAGGAGTTGGCAAAATGTGTAAGAAGGGGTTAAGGAGGGAAAGCGTTTAAGAAGAGTTCAAAGGAAAAAGAAGGCGTGGTTTGACACGGCCGGCATTCCCATTGTTTGACTGCCCACCTAAGGAAGGATCTCTCTCTCTCTCTCTCCCATACATATATATATATATCCCGTCTATGGGCACCTCCTCACAACATCAGCAGCTCTCACAGCCTCGCCCTCCATATCATCTCCCTGCACCTCCTCACTACGCAAATCTTCTGCCTCAGCTCGCCTCCATATCGTCTCCCTCCCACTCTACCCTCCTTTCCATGCTCCGCCTCCGCCAGCCCACCGGTTCCAGCTGCCCATTCTGCTGCCTGCACACCCTTGTCAGCATTTTCTTCTTGGTCGCTCTCCTCGCCGCTTTCCAGCCCGCTTCTGCTCGCCCTCCTCCCGTCGATCATAAGTGGAGCATCATCTCCGCGTCCCCCAGCCCCTGGAATCATAACCATACGCTTGAGTATTGCGTCCATGTTCGCACAAACGACGTCGACCTCGGCCAACTCATACCTCCTATCAATCAAACGCTCACAAACTCCTTCGGATCCACTCAGCTGTTCGCCTTCAACGTCACCCGCTCAATCGACGCAGTTGGGGTTCATCCGCGGATACACAGTGCAGGCTAGCTATGATTCCACTTCCATCGGCATTGAGGTGGAGGGCTTGTCTTACGATGATGGCTCCTTCAAAGGCACCATACAGCTTCAAGGCTTCGTCGCTGCTGGAACCAACGAAATCGCAGTGGTGGGAGGCACCGGGGCTTTCAGAGGCGCAAGAGGTTATGCCGTCATAACACAAGTGAGCTCCCAAGGGAATGCGTTTCTTTATCACCACCAGCTGCATTTTCTCTAATCTGTTTATGCGATCACTGTTTCTCATGGATGTGGATATATGCGGGAGCCACGAATCGTACCGCTTCAATTTCCAACATGGATTCAATGGTACTTGTAAGCGCCTTGCGCGTTTGATAATAAGATGAGCTGCATTAATTTCAATCGTCGGTTGGTGAATTCAGAAAACTATGAGCTCTTTTGCTTTACAGAGCAAATGCGAATGACTTTATAGTTCTAAGCTCAATTGGAACGTAATAAGTACCTTATGAGACGTTATCTCGTTAACACAAAGTCGACACAACGAGTAACTCTTCATCCATTCTTACAAACTTACGCGACATGGAATGTTTGGTCAAACTAAGATGTATTCAAATCTACGTCTATATCTCATAAAAAATCTCCCAAACAATCATCATAAACTAAGATGTTCCATTCCCTATGGGAGTAGAAGCACGTTGGCGTCCCCTCGAAGGCCTCAATCGGGTGTGTGAGTTGGGTGGGTGAGTTATTAGATTATAATTATTATTTTTTAAACTCTTTCTTATAGCCTTCTTATCACTAAGCTTCCCATTTGTGTGCCTAAACCTTCATATATGTTGCTTTACGTATTCAGGTTCGGTCTTTAAATGTGATCCAATTCTTCTCCAGATTTGCAAAGCCTCTAGCTTCATAGCGGCGCTTGCTCTCTTTAATCTTCTCTTAATATTATCGATAAGATGGATCCTACCCAAGAAGAAGGCATGCCCTTGGAACTTTAAAAGTCCATGTATACTGAACTTAAGGTCAAAGTTATCATCCACTTAGTGATGAGATGCCAAACAAAATAGATTATGTTAGAATGTGGGTTTTTTCATGTGTAAATTAGAAAATTTGGCATGTTTATCATCGGAAACATAACAAAGCAAGGAAGAAAGTACTCTACTAGTATCCATTATCAACCAAGGCAATGCCCTAATACATGTCCTACTTCATATAGGCATGTTTAGCATAAAGTCTTCCAAGCCTACTCAAAGACAAAATTTAGTCCTATGGTATACTCTAGAGTATACTTTACACTTTTTATGAAATGTTTGTACTATACAATGTTTGAACTATGCATGCCAAGGTTTTCTTACATATTCTTGATATTGGGTAAGAATGCATCCAAATGGTAAAACATCTTTCTTGGATACAAGTGAGTGATTATCATTTGTATTTTGATTCTTGAACTAACTACACTTTCAGCAGCAAGTAAGTCCTCAGTATGAGGCATTCGCATCTCCAACCGCATGTGGAGATATATGCCACAGTGCATTCAGCTTTTCAGGTGACTCCATTCTTGCATCCATCACTAATGCATGCAAAGAGAGTATTCAATCAGCAATACAGATTGGCAAATTAGTCTTTAAGACATTTCAGCATCGGCTCAGTCATGCTGCATTGCACCACCCTTGGATAGAGTTATCACCACTTCCGATCAGTAGATCATTCCTCAGCATGAGGACCTTTATACATCAGTACAGTCCTACCCCACTGTAGTTGACATCATCAGGTTCAGCCATAGCACAACTTGTGGAGCTTTAGTGTTTCAGCATGCACTTATGGTTGTCGTATACAGTCCATACTTGATGCAGATTAGTGGTTGGATCTAGGACTTCAAATCAGTCCCTACATCACACAACAAGACAAAGCACCCATAGACGCACGCATAGATGCGTTTTATGAACTAAATAAGAAACTTACGGGCGCGTCTATTTGCGCGTCTGGAGACCCGCGTCTATACACGCGTCTATATATCCGACTTATGCACGTATAGACGCGCCCATAGACGCATAAATAAACGCGCTTATAAACGCTTTTATAAACGCGCGTATAGACGCAAATCGAACAAACAGACGCAGATATAAATGCATTTTTAAACGCACTGATAGATGCGCCTTTTTTTTAAAAAAAATTTTACAGAATAGTACTGTGTATGTTGTGTATGCTATATAGTTACAAGAATCCCATATCCACATTCTGTAATTCAATTCTTATAGCCAACCGCATTTGAATTACAATTCCAAATAAAATATTACAACTCCAAAACGTAATAAAATTGAAAGCTCAAAAAGTGCTTGTATATACATATAGCACGAAGCTAAGCCACGTCATGTGGCTTCAAGTACAAAAAATAAGGAAGCTAAGCCATGTCATGTGGCTTCAAGTACAAAAAATAAGAGGAGTCTATATACAAGAGGCACGAAGCCAAGCCAGTGGCTTTAAGTACAAAAAAGAATAGTAGCACTACTTCTACGACTAATCCTCGCTGCCTTCCACACTCCCTTCTGCGCTCCCTTCTGCGCTCCCTTCTGCACCTCCTTCCTCGTCTTCCTCGTCGTCTTGTGCATGGGGCTGTAAACAAGGGACAACATATATCAATGTATGAAAAATCAAATCTTTACTTATAATTTTGGCATTATTTAATTACTTTCAAATACCTGGGGGGCCTGTCCAGTAGCTCGGGTATACTGCTCCTCAGTAATCAACCCGTCATCATAGAAGTGCCTCCATGTATCTCCTCTGCGATGGTGGCGGTGGTAGGCTGTCTCCACTGGAGTAGGGTATCTGCCCACGATCTCAAGCTACATGACCGCGATACACTTTGTGGAGGGATTAGTACAAAGAAACAACCAACCTCCTAATAAACTACATAAGCAATATAATTTGAGATCGATACTTACAAATTGGGCCTCCCATGATTCAACACCCCCTGCTCCAAAATGTGCGCTTCCATATTCCTCCATCTGGATCCTCCGTGCCTCCACGTGCTGCAGACTGGGCTCCTCCCTCGCTGACTTCATTGCCTTCTTCCACTCATGCTTGTGAGCGGTGTGGGGCGGGCCGCTTGGAGGTTGACCTCCCTCAAGCCTAGCAAGCTCCGCTAGTGCCTGCCTTTTAAGGGAAGATCTTTTATTGCTAAGTATCGTAACAATCTTTGACTTCCCCCATTTATCTGTGAACTGGCGATTGGGGGGGTTAGGATACCTAGAGCGAACAGCAGCGAGGGTCTCCTCAGCCAACCTCTTTGGGTGGTCTTTATAGTGGATAAAGCAATCTCTGTAATTGTTAGCAATTACAGAGCGCATAAAGGCCATGATGTCCTTCCCCCGCGCATCCATCAAGATGCCTCCTGTCTGAGTGATGTCATAATAAATCGTACCATCACCTAGAGGCACGTCTAAATCATCTGAATCATCCTCCTCCTCACCGCCACATGGCCCAAAGCAGCATCCGCCACCGCTCTCCCTGCTACTACGCCTGCTACCCTGTCGTGTCGAGCTCGTACGCTGGCCACTTGTAGCTGGGGGCTGCACGGGACTACGCTGACCAGCTGGAGAACCGAGTCTCGACGGCTGGGGAGTACGTCGACGGCTCGCCGAGACAGAAGGACCTCCTGATGGCATGGGGGAAGGGGCGTAAGACGGGATGGCAGAAGGGACATAAGACGGCATGGGGGAAGGGGCATAAGACGGTACGAGGGAAGGGGCATAAGACGGCTGTGCGGACTCCGCTGGGGTGATCTCAGGCGGTGTGGGGTGGCTCGGAGTCTATAGTGCCGACTCCTGGGGAGTGTTAAGGGTACCCGTCATATACCCGTATAACTCCGCAGGACTAGGAGGGTGCCCTAAAAGATTATATAAATCCTTCCAAATCGATTCCCGCGGATCAGGTGAGCTATAAGCACTTCCTGGCCACATCTTGAACTGGAAAATAGGAAACAAATCTATTACTTTGGGAGCTGAGAAGAAAGGGGAAAAAAAAAACAGGCTCTGTCAGAGCGCGTCTATAGACCCGTCTGATCTGCGCGTCTATAGACGCGTCTAACAGAGCGTTTAACAATTCAAGTAAAAGCGCGTCTAATAGTCTGTCTAACAGTGCGTTTAAAAGCTCGTCTATCAGTCCGTCTAACAGTCCGTCTAACAATACGTCTAACAGTGCGTCTAAAAGCGCGTCTAATAGTGCATTTAAAAGTCTGTTTAACAGAGCGTCTGTCTGAGCGTCTACAGACGCGTCTGTGTGTCTGCAACAAGCTAGACGCGTGAATAGACGCGCTTTTAGACGCGCGTTTAGACGCTTTTTCAAACGCGTATATAGACGCGTTTCGACAAGCGAGAATACTAAAAAGTCGAAAAGGACGTTTCGCCCGACAAAAGAACGTGTCGCTCATACCTAGACCCTGCGTTTCGTGGATGCAAGAAAGTACAAAACTGGAAAGAGCAAGCAAGAACAACTTCAAAAGGACTTACTTGGAAAAAGGTATGGAAGGATCTTTCTTTTCCAAACTTGTTTCTTCTCCTTGTTCGTACTCCTCCTCTTCTTTAGGCTTGGAAGCAAGTGTAGGTACGGTCCCTCTCTCTTGAGTGAAAGCTTGGAGCTGTGTATGAGAGGCTCTCTCTTAAGCTTCGAATCTATGGAACTGCTAATAAAGAAGGAAAGAAGCCGCTCGCGAAGTTTAAGTAATGAAAAGAAAAGCAAAGCGAGCGGCACGCCGAAAAGCAGGTTTAAAAGCTGCGTCTATTAGCGCGTCTATAGTTGCGTCTATTAGAGCGTCTATAGTCGCGTCTAAATAGACAGAGTAGACGCGCCGTTAGACGCAATTGTAGACGCGACTATAGACGCCGCAATAGATGTGGTGATAGACGCAACACAGAGTTTAAATTAAGCATTTGAAGAAGAGCAAATTTGGTGGGTTGTTTGTTTGTAGGATGTCTCCATCTTCAACAAGTAGCTCCAGTGAGGATGAATCCCTCCGTATCCACCATCACGAAATGTGGTTGGAGCAAAAAATCAAATGTCTGTGTGATCGATGTCGAGGAAACATGTATCGTGCACGCAGGATTACGCTCAATCATATCTCAAAGTATGGAGAATGGGATGTGACCGTAAACAGGGTAAGGGTTTGTAAGTTAAGGTTGATTGAGATACCTATGGGTGTTCATATGTTTGAGTTATGATCCCGTTTTAATTTGATACAGGATGCAGTGCCACACCCGCACGTGTTACCCTATGCCCGTCGTGAGGAGGCGAAGCGTCGGCGATATGAGGTGGGATCTTCAGGAGGGACCGTTACGGATGCATGGAGTGATGGTGATAGTAGCCCTCTGCCATTACCTCATGAAGCCGTGGAGGAGGAGGTGTTTGATGATATGGTGCGGGATTTATATGTCCATCAAGGGAGGGAAAATAGCATGGAGCAGGATGATCTTTTTACCGCAGCATCGACTCCACTGTTTGAGGGGTGCACATTCTCTGTTCTACGTGCCTCCCTTGAGTTACTAAACTTGCAAACCATCTATGGATGGAGCAATGCAAGTTTGAATGCATTACTCAAGTAAGCTTTAAAGTCGATTTTGCTCGAATTATGCGCGTGGGTCAATTACTCGAATGCTTTTCCTCATTTATGGTCTTTACGTGCAGGCTATTGTGTAAAATGCTTCCAAGGGAGAATAAATTATCGACCTCAAGAGATATGGCAAGGCAACATGTGACCTCTCTTGAAGGATTAGATTACAAGCGCATCCATGCATGTGTCAACGATTGCGTTTTGTTTCGTGGACTACATAAGGATGCAAGAGAGTGTCCTACTTGTGGAGAGGCAAGATATAGAGCAGATCTCAAAACCTTGGACGTGCCTCGTAAGGTATTGCGACATTTTCCCATAATCCCTCGCATCCAACATATGTTCAAGTGCAAATCTATTGCAGAGCTCATGTCATGGCATTCTTCCCATCGATCAACCGAGGGCAAGTGGAGAACTCCCGCGGACTCTCCTGCGTGGAAGCATATTGAAGACACATGGCCAAGCTTCAAGGAAGAACCTAGGAGCTTGAGACTTGGATTGGGTATGGACGTTGGGTATGGACGGTGTGAACCCATTTGGTCTCAAAAGCACGTCTTACAGTGTATGGCCAGTGGTATTGGTGAATTACAATCTTCCACCCTCTATGGCTATTCAGAAAGGACATGTCATGCTGTCCCTTCTAATTCCAGGGAAACATAAAGTCAAAAACCCTGATGTTTATTTGGAGCCTTTGATTGATGAGCTAGAGATACTTTGGAGAGGTATCGAGGTGCATGATGTGAGCAGGCCTCCCTCGTCACGAGACTTCAACTGCAAAGCACACTTGATGTGGATGATGCATGACTTCGTAGGCTATGGCGAGTGTTCAGGTAAGCATTGCATTTTTTAATTATGAATAGGCAAAGGACGTGGCACCCTAAACCCACCTTCCACTCTTAATTGCATCTATTGTTTCAGGTCTCACTACATCGGGTTACCATGCATATCCTGTTTGTGGTCCTTCGCTAGTTGCCTCACGGGCAGACGCATTGAATAAGGTCATCTATGAGAATCACCATCGATTTCTCCCACCTGATCATCCTAGATATGTTGCCCCTTGGAATGAACTCCTCCCACAATCACTCACTGCGGGAGATTGGATGAGAATTTGGGACGGTTCCACGACTCCTCCACCACTTGGCATGAGCCGGTAAGGATTTGTAACTATTGGCTGGAAGTAAAGATTGGCTGGAAGTAAAGATTGCACGCTAACACTTTATTTTGTTTAGATACTCCATCTTTTATCGTTTACCATATTGGTCCCACCTCAAGATCAATCACCTGCTCGATCCCATGCATATCTTCAAGAATGTGGCATCTACCATTTGGGAGCATTTGAATGGGACACGAGATTCGGCAGGCATAAGGGAGGATCTACGTACCACAGGGAGGATGCGTGAAGCTTGGCCTCAAGAGAGACCAAATGGGCGTGTTTTTTTACCTCGTGCACCGTGGATGTTATTAAAGCTAGAGATGGCAACGGTGAAGTGCGCTATTACTACCATTCGTACTCCCACTGGATGCATGAGGTGTTTGAAGGGAGCCTTTACAAAGAGCAAGAAAAGAGGTGTAGAGCAATTATATGGCTTGAAATCTCATGATTGGCACAAGATGCTCCAAGTAAGTATTTTATATGCATAATATCTTTTTCCTTTCAAATTTGTGAGTGAATAGCTATAAGCAACTAATCAACCACCTCCTCGCAGGTTCAGTTCATAGTACCTACTAGCATTTCACGTAGTACATCAAAGGACGTGAAAGATTGTATTTACAAGATGGGCGAGCTTGTGAGGTATGTGAGCTCAAAGGAAATAGATCCCACCACGCTCGAGAATGCTCGAGTTATGTCAGTGGAGGCGGTTTGTTTAGTGGAGGAGACATTTCCACGTTCTATTCTCACAAGCCAACTACATCTCATAGTACATTTGGTGGATGAGATTGCTATATGCGGTACTATACATGCACGATGGTTGTTCTTCCTCGAGCGCTTCATGAAGACGTTGAAGGGCTTCATGAGACAAAATGCAAGACCCGAAGGTAGCATGGCCGAGGGTTGGTTGGTACAAGAGTCACTTGTATATATTTCTGAGTTTCTTGTTGATGTGGATAGCTCTCTCCCACGACTATGGAGAGATGATGAAGACCTAAGGATGACCTCTATTGTGCCTCAAGCACAACAAGACAAAGCACCCATAGACGCGCGCACAAACGCGTTTTATGAACTAAACAAAAAACTTACGGGCGCGTCTATTTGCGCGTCTATTTGCGCATCAGGAGACCCGCGTCTAATTGCGCGTCTATATAGACTTACGCGTGTATAGACGCGCTCAGACACGCGTAAATAGATGCGACTATAAACGCATTGATAGACGCACGTATAAACGCAATTCGAACAGACAGACGCGCATATAAACACGTTTTTAAACGCACTGATACACGCGCCTTTTTTTTTTTAATAAAAATTTTACAGAATATTGTGTATGTTGTGTATGCTATATAGTTACAAGAGTCCCATATCCACAGCATTTTAATTACAATTCCAAATAAAATATTACAACTCCAAAACGCAATAAAATTGAAAGCTCAAAAAGTGCTTGTATATACATATAGCACGAAGCTAAGCCACGTCATGTGGCTCCAAGTACAAAGAATAAGGAAGCTAAGCCATGTCATGTGGCTTCAAGTACAAAAAATAAGAGGAGTCTATATACAAGAGGCACGAAGCCAAGCCAATGGCTTTAAGTACAAAAAAGAATAGTAGCACTACTTCTACGACTAATCCTCGCTGCCTTCCACACTCCCTTCTGCGCTCCCTTCTGCGCTGCCTTCTGCGTCTTCCTCGTCGTCTTGTGCAGGGGCGCCCTGTAAACAAGGGACAACATATATCAATGTATGAAAAATCAAATCTTTACTTATAATTTTGGCATTATTTAATTACTTTCAAATACCTGGGGGGCCTGTCCAGTAGCTCGGGTATACTGCTCCTCAGTAATCAACCCGTCATCATAGAAGTGCCTCCATGTATCTCCTCTGCGATGGTGGCGGTGGTAGGCTGTCTCCACTGGAGTAGGGTATCTGCCCACGATCTCAAGCTGCATGACCGCGATACACTTTGTGGAGGGATTAGTACAAAGAAACAACCAACCTCCTAATAAACTACATAAGCAATATAATTTGAGATCGATACTTACAAATTGGGCCTCCCATGAGTCAACACCCCCTGCTCCAAAATGCGCGCTCCCATACTCCTCCATCTGAATCGTCCGTGCCTCCACGTGCTGTAGACTGGGCTCCTCCCTCGCTGACTTCATTGCCTTCTTCCACTCACGCTTGTGAGCGGTGTGGGGCGGGCCCCTTGGAGGTTGACCTGCCTCAAGTCTGGCAAGCTCCGCTAGTGCCTGCCTCTTAAGGGAAGATCTTTTATTGCTAAGTATCGTAACAATCTTTGACTTCCCCCATTTATCTGTGAACTGGCGATTGGGGGGGTTAGGATACCTAGAGCGAATAGTAGCGAGGGTCTCATCAGCCAACCTCTTAGGGTGGTCTTTATAGTGGATAAAGCAATCTCTGTAATTGTTAGCAATTACAGAGCGCATGAAGGCCATTATGTCCTTCCCCCGCGCATCCATCAAGATGCCTCCTGTCTGGGTGATGTCATAATAAATCGTACCATCACCCAGAGGCACGTCTAAATCATCTGAATCATCCTCCTCCTCACCGCCACATGGCCCAAAGCAGCATCCGCCGCCGCTCTCCCTGCTACTACGCCTGCTACCCTGTCGTGTCGAGCTCGTACGTTGGCCACTCGTAGCTGGGGACCGCGCGGGACTACGCTGACCACTCGTAGCTGGAGAACCGAGTCTCGACGGCTGGGGAGTACGTCGACGGCTCGCTGAGGCAGAAGGACCTCCTGAAGGCATGGGGGAAGGGGCATAAGACGGGATGGCAGAAGGGACATAAGACGGCATGGGGGAAGGGGCATAGGACGGTACGGGGGAAGGGGCATAGGATGGCTATGCGGACTCCGCTGGGGTGATCTCAGGCGGTGTGGGGTGGCTCGGAGTCTGTAGTGCCGACTCCTGGGGAGTGTTAAGGGTACCCGTCATATACCCGTACAACTCCGCAGGACTAGGAGGGTGTCCTAAAAGATTATATAAATCCTTCCATATCGATTCCCGCGGATCAGGTGAGCTAGAAGCACTTCCTGGCCACATCTTGAACTAGAAAAAAATAAACAAATCTATTACTTTGGGAGCTGAGAAGAAAAGGGGGGAAAAAAAAAAGAGGCTCTGTCAGAGCGCGTCTATAGATCCGTCTGATCTGCGCGTCTATAATCGCGTCTAACAGACCGTCTAAAAGTTCATTTAAAAGAGCGTCTAACAGTCCGTTCTAGATTCCGTCTATCAGTGCGTTACACAGCGCGTCTAAAATCGCGTCTAAACCGTCGTTTAAAACATCGTTTAACAGGGCGTCTATCCCCGCGTCTGTGATGTTCAAAGCAACTCAGACGCGCATATAGACGCGCCCATAGACGCAGGTTTAGACGCGCTCTCAGACGCATCTATACACGCGTTCCGACAGTCGAGAATACTCAAAAGTGGAAAAGGACGTTTCGCCCGACAAAAGAACGTGTTGCTCATACCTAGATGCTGCGTTTCGTGGATGCGAAAAAGTACAAAACTAGAAAAGGCAAGCAAGAACAACTTCAAAAGGACTTACCTGGAAAAGGTACAAAAGGATCTTTCTTTTCCAAGCTTGTTTCTTCTCTTTGTTTGTACTCCTCCTCTTCTTTAGGCTTGGAAGCAAGCTGTGCAAGTACGGCTCTTTTGTCTTGAGTGAAAGCTTGAAACTGTGTATGGGAGCTTTGTGTATGGGAGCTTCGAATCTATAGAAGTGCTAATAAAGAAGAAAGAAAACCGCTCGGGATGTTTAAGTAGCCAAAAGAAAAGCAAAGCGAGCGGCGCGCCGAAAAGCAGGTTTAAAAGTCGCGGGTATAGTCGCGTCTATTAGCGCGTCTATAGTCGCATCTGCATACACAGAGTAGTCGCGTTTATTAGCGCGTCTAATAGCGCGTTAAAATACGCAGAGTAGACGGGCATTTAGACGCGCAATTAGACGCGATGATAGACGCGAAGATAGACGCAACACAGAGTTTTTAAGGATTTGAGGAAGAGCAAATTTGGTGGGTTGTTTGTTTGTAGGATGTCTCCATCTTCAACAAGCAGCTCCAGTGAGGATGAATCCCTCCGTATCCACCATCGCGAAATGTGGTTGGAGCAAAAAATCAAATGTCTGTGTGATCGATGTCGAGGAAACATGTATCGTGCATGCAGGATTACGCTCAATCATATCTCAAAGTATGGAGAATGGAATGTGACCGTAAACAAGGTAAGGATTTGTAAGTTAAGGTTGATTGAGATACCTATGGGTGTTCATATGTTTGAGTTATAATGATCCCGTTTTAATTTGATACAGGATGCAGTGCCACACCCGCACATGTTACCCTATGCCCGTCGTGAGGAGGCGAAGCGTCGGCGATATGAGGTGGGATCTTCAGGAGGGACCGTTACGGATGCATGGAGTGATGGTGATAGTAGCCCTCCACCATTACCTCATGAAGCCGTGGAGGAGGAGGTGTTTGATGATATGGTGCGGGATTTATATGTCCATCAAGGGAGGGATAATAGCATGGAGCAGGATGATCTTTTTACCGCAGCATCGACTCCACTGTTTGAGGGGTGCACATTCTCTGTTCAACGTGCCTCCCTTGAGTTACTAAACTTGCAAACCATCTATGGATGGAGCAATGCAAGTTTGAATGCATTACTCAAGTAAGCTTTAAAGTCGGTTTTGCAAACATGGTGAATTATGCGCGTGGGTCAGTTACGCGAATGCTTTTCCTCATTTATGGTCTTCACGTGCAGGCTATTGTGTAAAATGCTTCCAAGGGAGAATAAATTACCGACCTCAAGAGATATGGCAAGGCAACATGTGACCTCTCTTGGAGGATTAGATTACAAGCGCATCCATGCATGTGTCAACGATTGCATTTTGTTTCGTGGACTACATAAGGATGCAAGAGAGTGTCCTACTTGTGGAGAGGCAAGATATAGAGCAGATCTCAAAACCTTGGACGTGCCTCGTAAGGTATTGCGACATTTTCCCATAATCCCTCGCATCCAACATATGTTCAAGTGCAAATCTATTGCAGAGCTCATGTCATGGCATTCCTCCCATCGATCAACCGATGGCAAGTGGAGAACTCCCGCGGACTCTCCTGCGTGGAAGCATATTCAAGACACATGGCCAAGCTTCAAGGAAGAACCTAGGAGCTTGAGACTTGGATTGGGTATGGACGGTGTGAACCCATTTGGTCTCAAAAGCACGTCTTACAGTGTGTGGCCAGTGGTATTGGTGAATGACAATCTTCCACCCTCTATGGCTATTAAGAAAGGACATGTCATGCTGTCCCTTCTAATTCCAGGGAAGCATAATGTCAAAAACTCTGATGTTTATTTGGAGCCTTTGATTGATGAGCTAGAGATACTTTGGAGAGGTATCGAGGTGCATGATGTGAGCAGGTCTCCCTCGTCACGAGACTTCAACTGCAAAGCAGTCTTGATGTGGATGATGCATGACTTCCCAGGCTATGGCGAGTGTTCAGGTAAGCATTGCATTTTTTAATTATGAATAGGCAAGGACGTGGCATCCTAAACCCACCTTCCACTCTTAATTGCATCTATTGTTTCAGGTCTCACTACATCGGGTTACCATGCATGTCCTGTTTGTGGTCCTTCGCTAGTTGCCTCACGGGCAGACGCATTAAATAAGGTCATCTATGAGAATCACCATCGATTTCTCCCACCTGATCATCCTAGATATGTTGCCCCTTGGAATGAAGTCCTCCCACAATCACTCACCGCGGGAGATTGGATGAGAATTTGGGCGGTTCCACGACTCCTCCACCACTTGGCATGAGCCGGTAAGGATTTGTAACTATTGGCTGGAAGTAAAGATTGGCTATATTGGTTGAAAGTGAGGATTGCACGCTAACACTTTATTTTGTTTAGATACTCCATCTTTTATCGTTTACCATATTGGTCCCACCTCAAGATCAATCACCTGCTCGATCCCATGCATATCTTCAAGAATGTGGCATCTACCATTTGGGAGCATTTGAATGGGACACGAGATTCGGCAGGCATAAGGGAGGATCTACGTACCACAGGAAGGATGCGTGAAGCTTGGCCTCAAGAGAGACCAAATGGACGTGTTTTTTTACCTCGTGCACCGTGGATGTTATCAAAGCTAGAGATGGCGACGGTGATGCGTGCTATTACTACAATTCGTACTCCCACTGGATGCATGAGGTGTTTGAAGGGAGCCTTTACAAAGAGCAAGAAAAGAGGTGTAGAGCAATTATATGGCTTGAAATCTCATGATTGGCACAAGATGCTCCAAGTAAGTATTTTATGTGCATAATATCTTTTTTCTTTCAAATTTGTGAGTGAATAATTATAAGCAACTAATCAACCACCTCCTTGTGGGTTCAGTTCATACTACCTACTAGCATTTCACGTAGTGCATCAAAGGACGTAAAAGATTGTATTTACAAGATGGGCGAGCTTGTGAGGTATGTGAGCTCAAAGGAAATAGATCCCACCACGCTTGAGAATGCTCGAGTTATGTCGGTGGAGGCGGTTTGTTTAGTGGAGGAGACATTTCCACGTTCTATTCTCACAAGCCAACTACATCTCATAGTACATTTGGTGGATGAGATTGCTATATGCGGTACTATACATGCACGATGGTTGTTCTTCCTCGAGCGCTTCATGAAGACCTTGAAGGGCTTCGTGAGACAAAATGCAAGACCCGAAGGTAGCATGGCCGAGGGTTGGTTGGTACAAGAGTCACTTGTATATATTTCTGAGTTTCTTGTTGATGTGGATAACTCTCTCCCACGACTATGGAGAGATGATGAAGACCTAAGGATATTGAGGCAAACGAGCGAAAAAAAAAAAGGGACGACAAGAACAAGACTAGGCTATTGTGCCTCAAGGAAAAGGACGCAACAAAGTAATAGACACGGAGTTGTGTAATAGTATCAACCTCTTTTGCGTGCTTAATAGTGATGTGATGAAAAGATGGGTGACAAGATACGAGGATGCAAAGGCAAGAAGACAAGAAGAAAGGGCCCTCTTTCGTACACACCACGGATCTCGTGTGCCATACCCTCAGCGTCTAAGAGCACTTCCAAAGGATATTCATGTGGATTGGCTACTTGATGAAATGGAGAAAGCAGAGAAAGACGAGGGGATGCATATCACAATGGAAGAATGGGAGTATGCTAGGGGATGCATGAGCAAGGTCGGTATATAGAATGTTATGCATAAGTTAGGAGCTTTTTATAATTTAGATTGCTTACTTAATTGATTTTTTCTTGGTGTAGTGCACTATGTTCAATGCTATATGGTGTGAGGGCAAGCATTTTCGAACACAACGGATTGATGATAAGAGAAACACACAAGATTGCGGCGTCATTGCTAGCTTTGAGGGAGCCAATGGAGTCATGGATGATTATTGTGGCATAATCCAAGATATCATTATGCTTGACTTTCGACGCTTCTTTGTGTATGTTTTGGATGTAAAGTGGTTTAAGGACGTGGTGGAAAGAGGCCCTAATGCAACAATCAAACGCCATGCAAGTGGCTTTGTAACTATTGACTCCACAAAGTTTTGGCAAAGTAGGAAGGACACACTAATACTACCGCAACAATGTGAACAGGTACTGTGCACACACATAAAAATACTCGCTTTTAAATATTTGATGCAAGAAAAGTAACATGATTGTATTTGTGTTTGAATTAGGTTGTCTATCAACCAATGGTGGATAATAATAGGTGGTGGCATGTCATACCTATTATGCCACGTTCCAAAGTGATGTATAGTACATTTACTAATATGGAGCATATGGAGGATGATCATGGCCATGGACGTGATGATGACCGTGATACAAGAGAGGAGGATGATCATGAGATAGGAGATATAGATATTGAGGCCGGCATTACTCGTGAGGACGAGCCTACCATTGGAGATCTTGATTTCGATGAGCACATGAGTGGCACAAGTAGTAGTGGGTTGAATGTATTTGTAGATCTAAACACTTGTTTGGATTTTGAAGTAGATAGTTTGGCAAGGGTTGATCTCATTGAGGATGAGATTGAACCGTAGCTCCACAATTGATATTAGCAAAACTATTTTTTACATATTGTCACATTCTCCTCATTTCCCTTAATTCTTGTATATGTGGGCTTGCAAAAAATTATGTGCTTTGGTAATCATGGACAATGTTTGGAAAGCAATGATGTACACCAAAATCTCACTTTCTGTATTCTCTGGAGCGCGTCTATTTACGCGTCTAAATGCGCGTCTGATTCTTAGTGTTAACGTGCAAATATACGTGCAAATAAACGCGCAAATACACGCGTAAATAAACGCGCTAATAAACGGGATGATAGACGGGCCCGTAATTTCTTTGGTCTAACGCGCAAATAAACGTGAATATTAATGCGAAAAAAAACGAGGATTTAGCCGGGCTGATAGACGCGCCCGTAATTTCTCTACTAAAACAACGCCTATAGACGCGCCCGCTATTTTGCGCGTCTACCAAGCGCGTCTATAGTTGCTTTGTGTTGTTGTGAAGGAAAAGGACGCAACAAAGTAATAGACACGGAGTTGCGTAATAGTATCAACCTCTTTTGCGTGCTTAATAGTGATGTGATGAAAAGATGGGTGACAAGATACGAGGATGCAAAGGCAAGAAGACAAGAAGAAAGGGCCCTCTTTCGTACACACCACGGATCTCGTGTGCCATACCCTCAGCATCTAAGAGCACTTCCAAAGGATATTCATGTGGATTGGCTACTTGATGAAATGGAGAAAGCAGAGAAAGACGAGGGGATGCATATCACAATGGAAGAATGGGAGTATGCTAGGGGATGCATGAGCAAGGTCGGTATATAGAATGTTATGCATAAGTTAGGAGCTTTTTATAATTTAGATTGCTTATTTAATTGATTTTTTCTTGGTGTAGTGCACTATGTTCAATGCTATATGGTGTGAGGGCAAGCATTTTCGAACACAACGGATTGATGATAAGAGAAACACACAAGATTGCGGCGTCATTGCTAGCTTTGAGGGAGCCAATGGAGCCATGGATGATTATTGTGGCATAATCCAAGATATCATTATGCTTGACTTTCGACGCTTCTTTGTGTATGTTTTGGATGTAAAGTGGTTTAAGGATGTGGTGGAAAGAGGCCCTAATGCAACAATCGAACGTCATGCAAGTGGCTTTGTAACTATTGACTCCACAAAGTTTTGGCAAAGTAGGAAGGACACACTAGTACTACCGCAACAATGTGAACAGGTACTGTGCACACACATAAAAATACTCGCTTTTAAATATTTGATGCAAGAAAAGTAACATGACTGTATTTGTGTTTGAATTAGGTTGTCTATCAACCAATGGTGGATAATAATAGATGGTGGCATGTCATACCTATTATGCCACGTTCCAAAGTGATGTATAGTACATTTACTAATATGGAGCGTATGGAGGATGATCATGGCCATGGACATGATGATGACCGTCATACAAGAGAGGAGGATGATCATGAGATAGGAGATATAGATATTGAGGCCGACATTACCCGTGAGGACGAGCCTACCATTGGAGATGTTGATTTCGATGAGCACATGAGTGGCACAAGTAGTAGTGGGTTGAATGTATTTGTAGATCTAAACAATTGTTTGGATTTTGAAGTAGATAGTTTGGCAAGGGTTGATCTCATTGAGGATGAGATTGAACCGTAGCCCCACAATTGATATTGGCAAAACTATTTTACATATTGTCTCATTCTCCTCATTTCCCTTAATTCTTGTATATGTGGGCTTGCAAAAAATTATGTACTTTGGTAATCATGGGCAATGTTTGGAAAGCAATGATGTACACCAAAATCTCACTTTCTGTATTCTCTGGAGCGCGTCTATTTACGCGTCTAAATGCGCGTCTGATTCTCAGTGTAAACGTGCAAATACACGCGCAAATAAACGCGCTAATAAACGGGATGTTAAACGGGCCCGTATTTTCTCAGGTCAAACGCGCAAATAGACGCGGTGATTTACGCGCAAATAAACGAGCTTTTAGATGCGCCTATAGACGCGCCCGTAATTTCTCTACTAAAGCAACGCCTATAGACGCGCCCGCTATTTTGCGCGTCTACCAAGCGCGTCTATAGTTGCTTTGTGTTGTTGTGTCAACATTCGGCACCTCATTTGCCTTAGGGACATGCTATGGTTTTTTATTGATATTCCAAGCTTATAGTCCTTTATATTATTATTAGCTCCACCTTGAGCCTTTGACAGATCCTACATCCCATGTTGACGGATGTTTAACCATGCACATATCAAATGACCTCCAGTTCATGATCATTGAGCATACAAGTTTGACAGGTTTCTGTACCTTGTTAGTTTTACAGGCCTCTTCACTAGCACAATAATGTATCATAGATGCACCTTCAGCCCCAAAATTTCAGCCCCTGGATCACTCTGTCCACACTGACTATGAGGTCTTCTTCGACCTCGCAAGAGGTATATTCATTGCTAGCTAGAGTCTCATTAAGACAAACTTCTAAAAGACTCCATAGGCATTGGGGTAGGCATAGATGAAACATTAGGATCTCATAAAAAACTACTTTTTTAATCAACTATAACATATTTGGAAAGAAGAAACTACTTATGGTAGCAGAATCCCATAATCTATATGCTTTGCTCTCACCATTGTAGCTAGTGAGAACACACTTTTGAGATTTAGCACTAGCTTCTATTCTAGTTGATATGTTACATGAGCATAAGCAACAACAAAAAATCCTAATATTTGAAATGATGGTCTTGAACCTATAAATAATATAATATTCCATTAAACAGCAGTTGGAGACCTGTTCATGAGATAGACTATTGTGTTACATGTTTTAGCCCAATAACCACATAGGAGATGCCTCTCTTCCATGATACACGACGCTATTTTAGAGATAACTCTATTTTTTCTCTTAGCCCCACCATCTTAATGGATGCTACATCCCCGGGGGATTCACTCTTCATGAAAGGGGGACGTCACCTGCGTGCATGAACTTCAAGAAAACCCTCTATTTAAGATCCATGTAGGATGATAAAACACCCCTATTTAAGCTTATAAGATACGACCAAAATTCTATTATGTCCCCCCTTTCCTTAAATCTACATTCTTTCTCAAGCATTTAGATCGCACAATAAGAAAATTTAGATTACTTTCCCTATGACTATTTAAAACCATACACAAAACCAAACTTGTTTGGACTAGTTATCCAAGGTAGCCTATCCTATGTCCCCCCCTCTTAGATATGGCATGGCCCCCCTAACTTAAATTCAATATTGGGAAAAAATAAAAGGCCCCCCACCCCTAATGTATAAGCTTATGCCTCATTAAAAGAAACCCCCCTATTGTACACTCACGTGATATCATAAGTTTCCTCTTGTGAATCCCCCGGGGCTACATCCATGGGTGAATTCCTTCTAATCCCATGGTAGCTCAAAAAAATTATTGAATAGAAATGACTTGTATACTCACCACCATTGTTACATCTCAATGTGTTAATGTGCTTGCTTATTTTCTTCTAAACAAGGTCTTTAAAATCTAAAAGTATCAAAAGGCTTAATATTTTTATTGCAATAAATAAATCCATGTCTTTGTGGAGATAGTGTCTTATATAGTACCATTTCCTACCAAATGATCGATGAAGGCTTTCCCCTAGCAAATATCTATGTGCACTAATCAAGAATTTCATATACAAGTAATGACGTGAATTTTTTATGAGATTTGCATGCATGAACATTATTTTTAAGTAATGGTAGATGCAATCGTGGGAAGAAATTTCCGATTTTAAAAACTTGGAAACCTATAAACTATTGGTACTATTGTGTCTATTACTACCAGTATTATGTCTACTATCACTAGTACAAGGTACCTTTATTGCTAAATAACATGTTAAAAACTCATAGTAAAGTCTTAATATTACCAATAAAATGATAAATATTATAGTAAATTAGGAGAGAAAGAGCACTACCAGTATTATTCATGTTATCACTAGTAATTATAGTATTATCATGAATATTATCAATAGTAATAAGACAAATATCTATGGTACTAGTCTTATTACCAATGGTAGTACTACCAGCACAACTAAATAAGGATCCCATGTGTTGTTTTCTAGTGCTTTGAATTCTAAAGATAATTTTCTTTTTAATCCAAGCATATCCCAAGGCCTAACCTAGGGAGTGGTTCTTGTACCCGCAAGGCAAGAGGCTAGGTGGGACTGCCTATGTGTACATTCTTGGAATTTCTCAAAGGCATATTTTTTTCCTTTAAAAAATTTCCTGCATTTATAAAAGAAAATTTGCATCATGTTGGATGCATGCACTGTTGCATTACTTTTAAGATGTATACATATTGAAGGTTTAATTTTCTCACTCCCCTTTGGTTGACTTATGGGTGCTCGATGTTTTGTGCTCATGAACCCTTAACCCAACCCGTGCACTGTGCTCAAATGTTGCATTCCTTGGTGAGTTTCGCATGCAACATACTCGGGCGTGATGCAGATAGACGTCAACAGAAACAACTCAGAAGTCGGGGTTGCTATTGTAAGAGGATCGTATAGTGACATAGGATTGAACATAGGAAATAAACATAGAACAATATAGACAGAATGGAAACAAAACACACATATATTGTATTAAAGAAAGACTCTATTTACAACAATGAAGCTACTGTAGCTTCAAATGAGTACTTAGCTATGCAAGCTTCTAGCCTAGCAAGCTAGAGAGAGATCACACAACTCATGAACAAACACTACCTACTCTCTGTTACAATGCTTTACTACTAAGTAAGGCTTACTGCAAGAATAACTTTTATTTCTAACACTTGCAGTTTGCTGAGCCGTTGCTCATCATTCGTCTACCACCCTTATCTTTAGGATGACTCCTCCTCGGACTCGGAGTCAGTGGCTCAGCTCTTGCTATTGCTTGCCACTCGAGAAGTTGCTAAAGATGTGCTTGCTACTCGAGAAGTTAGCCAAAGATGTGCTACCATGTTACCAACTAGCGGGTGCCACATGCTCGTACCTATGCTAGTAAGTTCTCTGCGATCCACCTTTGTCGACTTGACCCAAGGGTAAACATTTCACCTCATCTTTCTACAACCAACTCCTCACGATTTCAGACTAGTTGGAACTAAATGCTACTAGAAGGCACACGTGGACTAAAGCCGCGGTGTCACCATGCAGCACAACATGCCCTTGTCTTGGAGGTTGGTGAGAAGTTACTTAGGGAGCAATAGAAGATCTGGGGGCATCATTTGGAGAAGTGTGGGAGAAAGATGGTCTTGGAGAGGGAGGGCCAAAAGGTTTAACCATTGCTCATGGATCCTAAGGGGGCCAAGGAATCCAAATGGGTGAGGAGTTATGAAGAAAAACAGAATTCAGCTGAAGGAGGCTGAAAAACTAGTCCAAAATCTCAACAAAGGGAGAAGATGAGAGACAAAACCACACATGTGAAGTTTAGAAGGCACAAGAAGGTCCAGGAATGGCAAAGGAGCATGTAGAAGAAACTAGAGCCACCTGGAACTCTAGGGGGGCCACTGAAGGTACATGGCCCTCTAGGGGGCCCATTAAAAATGCCACATCAGCATTTCCCAACAACCACTCTTTTAATTCCTTGGAATGCCTTTGCCTAGGGATTAATTATGCTTATGTGCTAGGCACCATGCCGCGTTTAATTACACATTATTAAGCCCACACTTGGACTTTTAAAACCAAATTAGTTGTCACGGTCTTGTAGTACATTAAAGTACTTAGAAATTTCATGCCCCCGTCACACCTCTGGTACTATGAGAGAGTCATCCTCAAAATCCAGCAAGCCCACCTCCATATCTCCTATGCCTACATTGAAGTCACCGAGGAGGATATCTCCTTGTCTAGAGAACTCCATGATGTCATCATATAGCTTCTCATATGGGCTGTGTCCCTCTATGGTGACCTCATGTGCATAGGATGATGTATCTGGGGGGAAGTAGCACGCATCAATGAAGATCATATGTGCCTCCAGTAATCGGACTCATATCCTTATATGTCATGCATGCACCTCTCTCCGTACTACATAATGAATTTCCTCAAGTATGATATGAAGAGAACAGGTACCTCCAGATCCCCGTATTCCACCGTCTCTCCTCATCTCTCTCCTATGAGTTGACTCCCAGGTGTACCCCATCATTGTAGACAGCCCTTTCTCTAGGCTCTCATGTCTCTCTGTGTAAAAGATCATATATCTATAAGTGTAGGTCTCCAAGAACCCTCCTCGATCGGACCAAAGGGTACAATTGCAATTCCACACTTCCATTTTCAGCCCAGTTTGTGCACTCATCCCATGGGTTCGATACCATCATAACTCCCCGTCTTCTCTTCCTTCTCTATCTATTCTATTTCGAATGATCACTTTACCATCTCAATAGGCATGCGCAGCCCGTTTCCTTGCTGCCATGGCTGCCATTACGTGTACCATTCCTTCCCTCTGGTGCTCTTGCTCTGTTTCTTGAAAGGAAGTTCTTCAAGAGGTGAGTTTGTTTCAACAATGTGGGTTATTTGTTTGTTATCTTTAGTTTTGTGAGTGCTTCTCCTTGTATTGCTAAACCTGTAAACTAGTTTTCATGCTTGTTTTCAAAGGATTGAAACAAAAAATGAAATTTCAAGAAAGAAAGAAGACTCACCTCTTTTTTGTATTTCTCTTCCTTCTCTTTCTCCTTGTCTCCTCTTCTTTTCATTTATTATTTTTGTTGCAATTTTAGTTGTTTGCATTGGCCTACAGCTAGCGCCTTAAGCGCTAGCTGCAATGATGGGCGTAGGAACCCTCTCTTCCCCTCAATCTCTTTCCTTCTTCTCTCCTTCAATCTATTTCCTCCTCTTTTTCCCTCTTTCCTTTTCCTCTTCTTCTCTCTTTCTTTCCCTCTTTTTCCCTATTTCCTTTCCCTGTTCTTCTCTCTTTCCCCCTTCTCTTATGCTCATGCATAAACATAAGCATGAGCATAAGAGAACGAGCTAGACATATGCTCATGCTTATGCTTATGCATGAGCATAAGAGAAGTAAGACATATGCTCATGCATAAGCATGAGCATATGTCTCTTTTTTCCTCTTTCCTCTTTCCCTCTCCTTCTCTCTTTCTCTCTCTCTTTCCTCTTTTCCAATCTCTCTTCTCCTCTTTTCCCCCTCTTTTCCCTCTTGCCTTTCCCTCTTATTCTCTCTTTCCCCCTTCTCTTATGCTCATGCATAAGCATAAGCATGAGCATATGCTTATGCTTATGCTTAAGCATGAGCATGAGCATAAGAAAAGGAGACATATGCTCATGGTTATGCTTATGCATGAGCATAAGAGAAGTAGACATAAGCATGAGCATATGTCTCTTTTTTCCTCTTTTCTCTTTCCCTCTTCTTCTCTCTTTCTCTCCCTCTTTCCTCTTTTCCAATCTCTCCTTTTTTTCCCTCATCTTCTCTCTTTTTTTCCATCTTTTTCCCTCTTTCCTTTCCCTCTTCTTCTCTCTTTCCCCCTTCTCTTATGCTCATGCATAAACATAAGCATGAGCATAAGAATGCATTTGCTTATGCATGAGCATAAGAGAAGTAGACATATGTTCATGCATAAGCCTGAGCATATGTCTCTTTTTTCCTCTTTTCTCATTCCCTCTCTTTCTCTCTTTCTCTCCCTCTTTCCTCTTTTCCAATCTCTCTTCTCCACTTTTGCCCCTCTTTTCCCTCTTTCCTTTCCCTCTTATTCTCTCTTTCTGCCTTCTCTTATGCTCATGCATAAGCATAAGCATGAGCATATGCTTATGCTTATGCTTAAGAATGAGCATAAGAAAAGGAGACATATGCTCATGCTTATGCTTATGCATGAGCATAAGAGAAGTAGACATATGCTCATGCATAAGCATGAGCATATGTCTCTTTTTTCCTCTTTCCTCTTTCCCTCTCCTTCTCTCTTTCTCTCCCTCTTTCCTCTTTTCCAATCTCTCTTCTCCTCTTTTCCCCCTCTTTTCCCTCTTTCCTTTCCCTCTTATTCTCTCTTTCCCCCTGCTCTTATGCTCATGCGTAAGCATAAGCATGAGCATAAGAAAAGGAGACATATGCTCATGCTTATGCTTATGCATGAGCATATGTCTCTTTTTTCCTCTTTTCTCTTTCCCTCTTCTTCTCTCTTTCTCTCCCTCTTTCCTCTTTTCCAATCTCTCCTTTTTTTCCCTTTTCTTCTCTCTTTTTTTCCATCTTTTTCCCTCTCTCCTTTCCCTCTTCTTCTCTCTTTCCCCCTTCTCTTATGCTCATGCATAAACATAAGCATGAGCATAAGAATGCATTTGCTTATGCATGAGCATAAGAGAAGTAGACATATGTCTCTTTTTTCCTCTTTTCTCTTTCCCTCTTCTTCTCTCTTTCTCTCCCTCTTTCCTCTTTTCCAATCTCTCCTTCCTTTTCCTCGCGTAATTATTATTATGTTATATTGTTGACATGACTTCATTGTTTCTTTGATAGTTCATCCTCCCAATTACAATAAAAGGGTGCTTACAAGAAGATGTTAGAAATGCTATATTCAAGATCTGTGGTATTGTGAGGTATGCTTACTATCAAATCGCATTATGTATTTTATTCATGGACATGTGAAATAGGTGGATATCTCAAATATCTTACATATGCATGGACATGTGAAATAGGTGGATATCTCAAAAAGAGATCTCTATATCGAGCATTGAGAAGGCTAGGGTGGAATCCATCGAAGCCGTATGCTTGCTTGAGAAGCACTTTCCCTCGATCATTATGACAACTCAAGTCCACTTGCTTGTGCACATAGTTGATGAGGTGGCTATAGCAGGTACCGTTCATAGTCGATGGATGTTTTTTCTCGAGCGGTTTATGAAAACTTTAAAGGGGTTTGTAAGACAAAGAGCAAGACCGGAAGCAAGCATGGCAGAGGGATGGCTTGTGCAAGAGTCATTAGTATATATCACAGAGTTTCTTGCATCCACGGATCCTGATATGCCACAAGCTTGGCACAACAAGGATGATGATCGCATCGTTGGCGAGTTTCCCCAAGGAAAAGGGATTGAAAGAAAGATGAGTGAAGAGCAAATGGAGAAATTCAATAAGTTTTGTATCCTCAATAGCCCTGAGATGCAGAAGTGGATTGAGAGATATGAAGTGGCCAAAGCAGAAAGAATAAATGCAAGGACGAGATTCAGAGTAATGTACAGGAGATCACAACCATATCCACAAGATCTGGCTCTTCTCCCTACTCACATGTCACTTGATTGGCTACAACTGGCTCTACGTAAAGCCGAACGTGATGGAGAGACAATAAACGAGCGCGAGCGAGAGTTATCATCTGGATGCATGGTGCATGTAAGTTTCTTATCTCTTGACGTAATTAAGTAATTATTTGTGGCAATATATGCTATAACATAGATGCATCTTCATTGTTTTAATGATGCTCTTTTACAGTACAAAAAGTACAGTGCATTATGGTCATATGGACGACATTTTCGCGTGGAACGCATCGATTCAAAGAGAGTCATGTATGATTGTGGAGTCATGGCTAACTTCACACAAGATAGCCGAGCAAGTGCTTCAGATACCAATCTTCTCTGCTCACAGTTGGATTATTGTGGAACCATACGTGACATCTATGAAATTGATTTCAGACGATTTACTATTTTCATTCTTGATGTAAAATGGTTTAGAACTACTTACAATGGTCCCCATGCGACAGTGAGAAAAGATAGTAGCGGTCTCTTTGCAATAGACTCCACCAAACATTGGACTGATGAAAGTGATACTTTTGTTCTTCCCGAGTACTGTGAGCAGGTGCATACTAATGATTTAATTAGTCGAAGCTTTCGTTTTTAAAGTCCATTGATACATGTACTTGAGCATAATTTCATATATATAATTAACGACATTTAGCACCCATCTTCAATATAGGTGGTTTTTCATCCGGATCGTTCTGATCCAAGATGGTGGTACGTGATCCAAGTTGCACCACAAAGTAAGCAAATTTTTGAAGATCGAGATGTGGATATGGAGATGCCACTACCAATTCCATATCCAATTGATGAATCTAGCGAAGAAGATGTAGATCACCATATGAGCCAAGAGGAAGATGCACATAATGACATCACACGGGAGGAGGATGGAGATCACGATATTGACAAAGAAGACAACAATCATCAAGATCAATCACCACACTTAAGCTTTATTGAAGAAGATGATCAAATACTTTTAGGTGAACGTACGATGATGATATAGGAGATCAACTCGGTATAGAGTTGGAGATAGACTTGCTTGGCACCTTAGACTTGGCTCAAGATGAAACAATTGATGTAAATGCTCTTATTTGATTTTTCTCATCTCAAACTTGAACATGAATATATGAGCCTCAAAGGCTTGATGTACATGCTCTCATTTTTTTATTCTCTATGAGCTCAAACATGTATGAAAATTTAAAAAAATTTGTCATCAGAAAAAACTAACTTTTAAGGCCTATAAATAAAAAAAAACCTCTCTGTAAAAACATCGCTATAATATTTTGTATCAGTGTCGCTATATAGCGACTTTTAGCAACAGTCGCTATATAGCGACGATTTAGGAAACCTGCTTTTCATACCGACAATTAACGCTAAGCGGGTGCTAAATGTCAGTACGTAAACCTCGCAATAGGATCCGTGTGTAGTGGTGAAATGTTCAAAGTTGTTATCAAGAGCTTGGTTATGCCTTTGGCATTCATATCTTGTTATGACAATGTAAATTGTGGTATTGCTTGCTACATTGAGGTTGCACATGCTGATGCATTGAAAAATTCTACAAGCAAATAGTCATTCAACTAGGCACATATTTATAGAAATTGGAAAAGACAAGAAATGTTGTTAGTTTTTATCAAGAGATGGTGGTTGATATGCCTTTGGCATGTATACCTTGTGAGTGAGTCATTGTGGTATTGCTTAATGCATTACCATTGCACATGCCGATGCATTGAAAAAAGTATATTTGCAAATGCTTATAGATGCATGGAATTACATGACTTGAGAGATATATACTTTTGATGGTTGGTTGTATTGATTGGTTGGTGAGTCATGACATCAATTTTATGGTTTGGCTTTTGTTTTTGGTTGCATGTGGGGTGAGAATTCACAAGCTACATAGATTGTGGAAGACACTATTCAAAAAATTCAGACTTGCTTGCTTTGTTTGGACTTTTTTAATGAACTGGTCACCTCCACTCAATATCACTTTGTAGAATCCAAAATTTGGTAACTTTGAAACACTACATGGGTTATCTCCACATAAATATGGTCAAATAAAGCTAAAACTTCCCAACGTTGTAAGTGGTGGCCTAATATAGGAGACCAAGAAGGCTACCCATACAGAAGGTTCAGAAGGCTACTCGTATAAATTGACTTTTCATCCTTTACTTCTTTGCCCAAGAAGGCCATCTTCTCTTTCCTCTTATTTCTCACCCTTCCTCTCTTTTCCCCCTCTTTTCCACTCATTTTTTCATTCTCTTCCACTCGTCTTTTCCTTAATGCCGATCAGTTGGCTAAATTGCTATAAATAATTAATGCTCAAGTAATTACTCGGTCAAAAGGGGTAGTGACAACAGTCGAAGACACTAACACTTTGGGTAAGGACATCAATTGGAAGGCACAGAAGGAGTTGGAGCAAAGATTGCAAGGGAGTTGAAAGGAAAGGCGCCAGTAGTTGAAATGCATTAGTAGTTCAAGCACTATGTTATCAAGCAAGGAATATCCTCAAGATCTAGCTCTAACAATGCAGAATATGGTGTGCCATAGGAAAGTAGCGCAGAGCTAGCTTGGGCATGGGAAGTGTTCAAGAATATGCAAGTCAATCTAGCTTTTTCATGCTGATGCAAACAGCTCCATACTGTCATGACTTCTTTGCTCAATAGATCAAGGAATCCACTGAGCGACCCAAGGAAGTGCAAACCTTAGCCACCATGCTTGTTATTGATACACTAGTTGTGGACGAAGAAGTTCTAGTCATCACTATCAAGATTAAGAAGTTGACTATACCAGGTATGATAGTGGATGGCAGATTAGGAGTGAACATATTTCTGAAGAAATTTCTCAAAGACTGAATTTCAAGTTATATAAATCATCATCATTCTGATTGCATATGGCAGATCAATGACCAATTGATGCTAGGTGTATGCTACAAGAAGTGCTCATCTTGATAAAAAAGGGTGATTTGTTTCAATGCCATGTATGTAAGGACAATGTGGTTGTCAAGTACCACATCTCTCGCCAAATGTTATATTTTGCTTTCCAATATAGGCACTAGAAGAAAATAGGTGGCGATTGGCTCCCCCTTGACTCTAACAATGACGATAATATAGGGGTAATTTTATGTATTGGTTCTCATTTAGGAGATGTCAAGAACATGACTGTCACGTCACAGTGGACTCTCAGGGATGTACGGGAACACCTATTGGTCATGGAGGATGGCATGTGTGAGTCCTTTCACTTTACCTTAAATGGTGAAAAGGTAGGAAAGCGTGTAGAGAAGCTCGTGCACAGTGCCACTTTTATCCCTCCTACAATATTGAAGATTGTAAACAATGTGAGGTGGAACAATTGTGGATTTTGACATTTTCCAATTAATAGTGGTGCAATTAATTTTGATGTTTTGAATGGTTTTGTTTCATGTCAATGTCAAGTTTTTCCCAAAAAATTTATAATTCATTTTTATTTTTTATATTTAGAACATTTGGGTATAAATAGGTTATAAAGTTACTTTAATTTCAAAGTTTCACTATCATAGCCATAGTTCTCCTAGCTACCAAACTACCATGGATTCTGCTAGGTCTGCCTTCCATGATTTCATCTCCCATACTCCATTAATTGATAGAGAGGAGGAGTTATTTCCAGTCTTTGATAAGAACATAGATGTCCTAAGCACCTACTTGGGAGCTTGAGATGATTTTGAATACCTCATCAAGTACATGCAAGACTACATCGTGAGTTTTGCATACCAACTTGATGAGTCTACAAAAAGATGGGTCCCAATTGATTATTCGAAGTACTTGTTCAATCAAGAACCCAGGTTCGTCAAGCATTTAGATCGCTTTCGAGCCTAGCTCACACCCCTAAGGTTTAGGGAGGTGGACACTGATGACCTCCTAGCATGTGGAGTTGTCAAAAACATAAGGAAATTACCTTTATTCTTCTTGTCTAGGAGGGATAAATGGAAGAGGAGGCCTCGACCTCAAGCTGAGACCCTGCACCTACCCTTTCTGATCCTCTTATTTCTGTAGATGAGCCCATAGATGAAGAAGCTGAGGAGCAGGAAGCTGCATTGGCCCTAGAAGTGTTGCAGCGACCTCGTGAACCCCATCTACTTCTCAAATTCCATCCACCTCGGGCACCAGCTCTGTTGACCCGGCAACAATGATATGGTTTCTTGCTCCCCTTCTTGTCGATGGAGAACAATACCTCTTTCTCCATGACATAGAGGTTATGTTTGGTCTCAGGGAGGATGAAGCTCTTGGTGTCCTGTGTGGATACGAGGTGGACACGACTATGCAAGAACCTATGTTTTTGGGAGCAGATGATTCAACTAAAGTGCAAGGCCTTGTCACGAGTGATTGGTCATGCTGACATCAATCACAATGCTGACAAGGTCATTTTGGTGAACTGCATGGCTGACCTCAATGACTTTGGAACCAATTTTTAAGATATGGCATTGATGACAGCAGCCATGTCCCTGGCCAGCAACAATAATAGCATTGACTCTTTATCAACTAGATTTAGAGCTAGGAGTGTATTCAGGAATTAAAAGCCCCATGTTCTCAGTGTTTTGAAAAAGAGAGAAAGGCTCTGAAGCCTTATTGTATAAAAATTTTATTTTATATGAATACAGATGTACTTTTTATACATGTGAGGAGGACAACGGGTAGCATCTAAATGGCGTCCGCTGGGTCTAGCAGTTTGATTAAATCGTGCCATAAAAATGAGAGATTTTAGGGTTTTGAATTGCTTTATATCGTCTTTTTTAAAGCCTTTAGGGTTTTTCTTTTAAATTAAGGTTTTTTTAGTGCACCCCCTCCCCCCCAGTCTTTTGTCGTCGCCAGTTTGGTAATACTTAATCTTCACCACCCTCCCTCCCAACCCACTCACCCCTCCACCCTACCATGTCGCACATGCAATTCTATAATTTCCAAACAAATTTGTGAATTTTGGAATCTATAATTGACTCAAATTAATGTTAACTTTATTAATCAAACATTTTACATTTGGGGCTCTCTTAGGACCCAATTCCTCCCCTATCTGACTCTACATTGTAACCAAAGTGCAACCCCTTGGCTCCCTATTGAGGACTTCTAAGCAGCACATCTCCTTGTATTATTGACATGTTGAACCGCTTTGCGAGACTTGAGACCTCTACCTTATCACGCTTAAGAGTCCTAGCCTCGAGACATCTATAAAACCAATCGAACATTTCGTGTAGTGCATTGCTTCGCGCGATACCACCCCCATGCCTTGTATTCTTGAAGTATGTTGCCTTTGCTCTGTAGTGTAATTTCTCCATTCCTTGAGTATTCCAAATGGACAGAGGGCCCCATTGCTCCACAAACCATGGTGCATGTGCATAAAGAATATGATGTAAACAAAAACATTGTATTAGAAACATAAAATGACTCAAGTTTAAAGCACAAAATTTCAACCTAAGGAGGATTACCATGTAATGCATAATGTGTGACTCCCCCCATGCTTCTACCATCAATGATATGAATTCTCCCAATGATGTCCTGAATCTCTCATAATAAAGCTCATCTGTTTGACCAGTCTAATCAACTTTATAAATGCATCAAGCTTTGTCCACAGTTTTTCTCTCAAAGTAGCAATTTGTGGATGTGAATCTTGATTTGTAGTGCACTCACACAAAGCTTTCCAGTACTCCTAACCTAGGGTGCTTTGAGCCAATGTATGTTTTTCTTTATCAGCATTGTGGTTGGACAAGAACCTCCTTGCCTTTCCTCCACCCATGGACACTCTAGCAAGAAAATTTTGTGTCTTTGTTGATTGTTTCTTATCCTGCTTAAGCTTCACATTGCCTATATGAAGTCCCATTAGTGAGACTAGTTCTTCAGCTTTTGCAATGCATTATGTAGATACTTGCTGTGGCCTCAAATTCCAAGCATAAACTAGATGGAGATAGAGTAACTTATCAAGTATACGTAGTTCAGCATGGCAAGTACACACATGTACCCGCTCCAATGGAATTGGTAGAATGGGGTCCCACTTAGGATCCTTTTAGTGACAATCAGGGTCTACACTTTGGTTGCAAGAAAGGATGACATTTTCCCACTGTAGGCTTCCCTTTTGCATCTTTTGAGAGTGGGTGCAATACAAGCATGTCCATTTTGCATCTGCACCTGTATCACAACCATACAAGCACTTGAGGGAATTTCTTTTACCTTCTTCTCTCATCCTATAGAATTTGACCATGGCTCTCTGCAAATTCGTACTGGAAGACAAACCCTATTCTTCATTTCATCAGCTCCATATCTGATGTAAAGCTCTTTCATGCAGTAGCCGATCATACCGTGAAATGTATTTTCAGTGCCCTACATCTTTCATGCAGTAGCCGATCATACCGTGAAATGTATTTTTAGTTTCAGTGCCCTACACGTTATAACACCACCAGTTGGTCGTTCCTTGTCCCATCCTATATACCTTTGGATTATTTTGTTCATGGATTGCAAGCTCTTCGCCATGATACGACACACCATTTGCAAGTGGAGATGGTATAAAGCTCCACCTCTCTCTATAGAATAGAGACCAGCGATACAAGCACTCTCCAAGAAATTATTCACACATGAAAGAAGAAGTTCCATATCTACATTACCGCCCCCTACGTCGATTGTTACGCTCACCTCCAAGATTCTCGGCTCTCTTGTCTTCTTGCGACCAGATCCGGGTGGTCTCCCCCTACCTCGGCCGCACACCTTCAACCTGCAAATCAAAAAAATATGTCATCCCACACCCAAACCCAATCCATAGTAAAGAAACTGAATGAGTAAGACCTCCGATTGTCTCCATCGCTCCCCTGTGTTTTCTCATCACGATCCAATGCCAGACTCCCACAATTGCTCCCACGTCACTCCAAACATGGGCGCATCATCATCATCTAATAATTCCTCCCTCTTAAAACCCCCATATCTCTGCTCCTACCACCCTACACATGTTAGCCATGCTACTCAACCACCCTACACATGTCATCCATGTGGAGAGCGTGTTTAATCTACCACATAATCCACACACTCTAGACAAATCTCCACCCTTCATTAATTTGCCACTAAGCTTAGGTCAATTCATCAATAACTCTCCCACTCCTCTACTAATTGCCTACTTTTCAAAATCATGGTGACTTATTTAGGTGAGGGACAAGGAATCATATCGACAATTAGGTCCTATGTCCATATTACAAGGAGGCCTATGGACAATGGATTTCACTACGTAGACATCAATCTATGACACTACTCTCACTTGTGGGACAATTTTCATCACACTAGTACAAAAGTGGGTGGAAAGGCAAACTTAAATCTTGAAACTTCTCAACTCCTCTTTAAGCACTAGAAGGAAAAGGCAATGTATGGGTTTTCCCAAAACCCGAGTGTCTTTTGCAAGGGTGGAAAGAATCGTGACTCAAAAATTGCAATTCACATTTTATTGTGTGGCATCCTTTGGCATCTAGAAAGGGGATGACTGCATGTTAACCATGCAAGAGGTATGCTTCTTTTCTACCATTGATCACTGTGGTATAGTTTTGCACTTGATCAATGACTTCGTAAATTTTTTGTTCTATATTTGTTACACTCACCAACCACCTTAGATAAGTTTTGGTTGTTGGGGAGGGATCCTCGTAGGAGTGGTGTCATGTCCAAGGTTTAGTGACAGGCTTGTGATTGGTTGATAAGAGCTGTAGACACTTGGTCATTGGACGATGCATGAAGTGAAGTGTGATTGGAAGAATGAGGATGCGATGACACGGCAAAAAGAAGAGATGCAACTAGACGTTGCATGTCAAGCATTACATGGCGATGGACTTATGCGACTACATAGAGTCATCTCCTAGGATGATGAAGGTCGCTTTGTCAAGGCTATGAGCCTATGTAGGGTTGCAACTTCGAGCTGCAAGTATGCCTTCTAGTTGTGTAGGGTCCTTAGATGAGTCTTCTAGTTGTCGGTTGTAAGCCAACAAACTTAGTAGATTTGAGGCGCATATAAACTTGATTCAATAAAGTGATCATGATTCTCTTTTGATCATGATTCTATGTTGATAATTAAAGCAATTCTTTATAGTGTACGTGAAGAGTGGATCTCACTCTGAAATCCAACATTGGTAACACAAATTGGCATAACAATATTTTGCCACTTGTTATTTCTTTTAATGATATACCTTACCTTGAAAACAAAATTCTTCTGATCCAAGGTAAAGAATTTATAATATTGGATAAAGAAATACATGAATTTTGAAGTGCACTAGTAGTCGTTCGTAGTGTTATAGGCATATTATGAAGCCTAAATAGTTTACGCTAGTAATGTGGAGATGAAATTTGAGAAATAGAGAGGAAAATTTGTGTGAGGTTATTCAAGAAATATTTTTACAATCAGAAGAAAGGAGGATGCAATCCCATGTCTTTATATAGCTACCCTATAACCTTATATATCTACCTTGTTGGGGTTGGAGTTCTTAAGTTTATAAATTATGTTTGTCCCAAGTCTTATGGATGACTCACCATATTTCCATGAAACAAGAACTTTAAGGTGCTCCCCTCTCTTCCCTATGAAAGCCTTTTGGATTCCAAAAGCTATGCAAGTGACGCATGATATGAATAAGATCTCTTAGAGATGATCTAGAATGTCCACATGCATACCAACATGGGGGGTGAATGAACTTCTCAAATGCAACATAGTCTAATACATCTATAAAGAGAGAAGAGCATGGATGAGAGCATGAATGCTAGATAATTATACCTTGTGGTGATGGGATTTTCCCCCCAATAAAATGTGTAGATGTTTGATTATCATAAGAAACAATGATACAATTGGTTAAGTATTCTTGAACCTTCCATTGAGCTGAATACGGTGACAATTTCAAAGTTACACATTTCCTAGTATGCATACATGACTTGCCTTTATTTTGCTAGGGCTTACATTATAAATAATATGACATGGATTAAGAAATGCAACCAAACATTGCTCAACCTATTCACATTAGTATCCCTTATTGCATTCATAGAGGTGAGCACTTGCATTTGTCTTCAAGGCATGCCCAAAATCAACGAGTCAGTGAAAGGAAGCGTCCAATTAACATTCATATAACTCCCACATCTAGAATGATTAATATTGAATTAAAGGTTCATCGATACCTTTTGTTGGCACTTCGTACTCTCCAACCACAACTTTTGTTAAAGTGGTTATGTTGGTGAGGAGAATGGATGACCACCTTAAGTTTAAAATGATCCTTGTGATTTTCATAGTTTTTTACAATATACAAAGACTTGGAATTTTATTAGGCACACAAATAAGAACATGAAGCTCGTTTTACAATAAATGGATGTGCTCATTCATAGCTTGGTATCTGGGAAAGACATTGCCCAAGAAATGAGATCTTTATCATAGTATGTTTTGGTTCAAGTTTTGATTAATAAGCTCCTCAAGTTAGCTTCCTTTGGAACTTTATACTACCATGATAACTTTTTTTCTTCAATCATCTACACACTTTGAATACTAAAAAATTCATTTGCAGAGAAACTGGTGTTAAAGCATGAGTACCTGAAGATATATGGAGTGCTTAAACTAATCTACAGTGGATGAATCCTAAGCGCACATATGATGAAGTGCTAGACTAAATCAGCACATTGAATCAAGTTCAATTAGGTTACGAGATTGAGACTTGTACTCATATATTGACAGCTTGCATATGTTATTGCATGAAATTGATCTCCCTTTTATAGGAGTGGAATACAAATGCTAGAGAGAGAGAGAGAGAGAGAGAGAGTGGGAGCAAGGGAGGGAGGGAGGGAGGGAGAGTGAATGGTTTAAAATAGTTGTAGATCCCCTAATGCCAAATCACCCAATGCTGGCATTGGAGGGTCTAGAACCGAGTTGCCTGTTCAACTCCATTGTTGTTTCTACTCTATATTCTAAGTGATTTGGTATTCCCCCCTCATCACTCCTATGCTAGCTAGCCTGACCTTTGAATGTATATATGTTGGCATCTATTTTGCGCCCAAGAACATCTAGTTTGGGACTGCAACAGTGAGCATGTTCATCGAGCACAACACCATCACCTAGTATTTTTTAAGTCAGTTGGGTGAGGGAACCGGAGCGTTAAAAGTTTGGCAATCTTGTTGGGCATAGGGTTAATCGAATTCTAAGTTGAAGCTATCAGGATAGGAGATTTAAAGAATTGAGTTAGTAAGCTCAATGTCAAGGTAAAAAGAGAAGAGAGTTCATGTTAACCAATGACCAAGTAAAACTGTTGTTGGAAATCATGGTCTACTATAGAAAGTTTATTCAAGTGACTTTAGATGAGTGGCATCAACTAGTAGTGTGCTTGAAGACTAGTGTGTGGAATATAGAGAGTACTCAAATTGCTACTCGAATACTTTCTACCTTAATCAATGGCTGACACATGCTCAAAAAGACACATAAGTTATGTGGCCAGATGCGAAGAGTCTCTGAGCTAAAGGAATTGGTTACATCTGAGTATAAGAAGTGGAGCAGCCTCAGAACCTGAGTTCAATGCCCAAAGGAGGCTAGCAAAAGAAACTGTCCAATGGGAGCAACAAGTGCAAGGAGAGAGACTTGGCTATGCTACCCAAGGGGTGGAAGTTGACTATCATGCAGCGCCAGAAGGTTGGAACGATGGTATTGGGACAAGGCGACCAAGAAGACTAGCAGATGAAGGTCCGTCGTGGCAAGTGGAGTTCAAGCACTCACCTACAAAGAGTTTGGATATTGAACGGATGGCCATCTCCTCAGTGGAACATCAAAATTAACATGAAGAATAACTCAGAGAACACAAAGAGCATGTTCAACAATACTCAGCTATCATCCAAGAGGGATTGCATTAAGAAAGGTATGAAGGTAGAAGATTGTCTATGACTGCTCAAGATAAACAAAGAACCCAATGTTGGGAAGAAAGGCATGCTTCTAATGGAGAGAGACACCATTGAAGACCCGAGGTGAATGAAGAGCAACTAAGGCAATTTTCTTGAGTTCCTCTCACAACAGACAGAAATACTACTCGGCCAACAGGAATACTCCAGCTGTACCTTTAAAGCTTGAAGATAGTACCAACCGAGTCAAAGAGAGCCTACAATGACCCCAGATTGATGAAGGTGGATATGATAGATGGAAGGCTAGTGACACGTTTCTTTTGAGTGAAAGACCTACATACTTGGGTTCTGGAGCAGAATTGTTTAAGTGCAATTCCAACATCAAAGTAAAGTTTCAAATTTTCAAAGGCATAGATGATGAATTATCCCTATAGTCACTCACAAAGTTTTTTGTGTGTCTGTCATATTAATGGTGCAACAATAGATGAAGAGTGTATGGATTATTTTCCATGTACCTTAATAAAAAATTCTCAGAGGTGGTTTAGTTAGTTCCTCGATTTGTACTTCCCTGAATGGTATGCAATGTCCAAATAATTCTTGCAAGGGTTCGGACAGGAGATCAACCAGGAAGATGTGAGGAAAAAGCTTAGTAAACTAAGCAAAACAAGGGAAAATCTGTCCAAGACTTTGTGATTAGGATGAGAGCTCTTATCAATTAAGAACAATTTTGTATGACGGGGCTTGCCATTTTGCGAGTAAGTTTTTGCGATTTTTGCGAGTTTTTATTGAATATTTTCTATAGCTCATGGCATGCCATATTTGGCTTCTATTTAAGAAAATGCTAAGAGCTTTTATTTGGGAAGAAGATAAGGAGAAGCGGAGGTGTGGTTCAGAGGTGAAGGCATCAATGATGAATGTTGGAGTGGAATCACCTAAGGAGCTGAATGTACTATGGCATATAATTTAAGAAGAACTATGCATTTAGCATTGGGATAAATTTAAAATACTATTGTATGCACAACTTGTATTCTTACATGCAGAGGACCCAATACAAACAAGCACATCTCGCACAAAACTAGAAATTACAAACGTTCAAATATTTGACCTATGGATGACCATTGTTACTCTGCTCCATTGGTACAAAGTCCTTGGAACAAAACAACACTTGAACATGTTGCCAAAGGGGTATAAATTCCTTGGGAAAAAGCAGAGCCTTTGATACATGCACAATTTGACCTCTATGACACCAGAAATGAGTTCAGAAGGCCCAAAAACCTTGAAAACGACAACAAACATGGGTACCTTTAGATGAAACCATTTGGAAAAAAGGTTTTTTGGCACCCTGTCTTTATAGCTCCTGACGAGCTATTGTTTCAAGCTATTTATGCTTGGCTCAACCATGAATGCAATGATGCTTGGCTACTGCTTTCTTGCCTTTGTAACTTAATGGTAATCTATTGATCCAAGGTATTTATGATGAGATCTTGTCCTCTAATAGAACTAGCTCCGTGGTTTCCATTGAGTGTTTCCTATATTTAAGAAATATATTACCTAGTTTTATTATTATTTATACTTGCATGGTGATATGCAAGAATTCTAACTAGCCACTAGCTATACAATTCACACATGCCTGAGCAAACTCAGTATTATGTCCTCAAAATCTAAGGCCAAAGAAGCAAAATCAAGCATTCCATAGGAAACTAGCACAGAGCTAGCATGAGCATGGGAAACATTTAACAATATGCAAGTCTATTTGATATTTACTGAGTTAATGTAAATTGCTCCCTACTGTCCTGATTTCTTTGCTTAGTAGATCAAGGAGTCATATGAGTTGCCAAAGGAAGTACAACCTTTAGCCATGATACCTATGATTGATACTCTGGTAGTTGATGAAGAGGTTCCAGTGATTACTATCAAGGTTAAGAAATAGACTATACCGGGTGTAATAGTGGGACGGGGGTTCAAGAACGAACATCATCTCTGAAGACTTGGCATAGAGGCTGAAGTTCAGGGCATATAAGTCATCACCCTTTCAAGTGCGCATGTAAGACCAATGACCAGTTAACCCCAAAGGTATCTTGCAAGATGTGGTCATTTCTATAGGTGGCATCTATTATACAGTTAGTGTCATTATGATTGCTATGGAATAGCCTACCCAATCTTATTGGGAAGACCTTGGCTAAAGAGTGCAAAAGTAGTCCATGATTAGGTTACAAAAGAGATGATCATTAAGACAGATGGTCAATATATCTTTACCGACCAATCCTATTCAAAAGTCATAGATCTGTTTCCTCAAGATGTTGAGTTATGGTTGATGGAATTGCATATTCTACCTATACGTGAGATGGACATTTTCCAAATGGCTGCAGACATTAAACAGAAAGCATGAGCATATCGCCAAGAAAAAATATATTTTTCAAGTAACTTTACTGAGGATATTAAAGGAGAAAGAGAGATTGTTGAGGTACCATTGAATATCACTCGACTTGGTGCTGAGGAGTTAATTCTAGAGCCAACACAAGAACTGAACCTCGGAATACAAGATCACCGTGCTATGGTAGTGTTAAGTGCCAATTTTATTTAGAGCAACTTGGCATTATAAGAGATTTACTTGTTCGGTACAAGGATGTGTTTACATGGAGTTATACAGATTTAAGGAGAATTTTTAAGTTGTGCCAACACAAGATACCTTTAGTGCCAGATGCTAAACCAAATTGAATGCCCACCATTTCTGATCATTTTCTATACCCTTTATTGATGGAAATTCGGATCAAGTTGCAAGACCTGAGATGTACTTATTTATGGACGGTTACCACAATGGTTATAATCAGATCATAGTGGCTCAAGAAGATCAGTACAAGACTGCCTTTATTATAGAATGGGATGCTTATACAACCAAAGTGATGCCTTTTGGATTGAGAAATGCCTGATCAACCTTCCAAAATTTTATGGTTGAAACTTTCTGAGGCTACCTTACCAAGTCCATTGACATTTATCTTGATAATTTTTGTGTCTATTCCTCAGATATAGATCATCTTGGATACCTCAGAAAGTCTTTATTATAGAATGGTAGCGTTAAGTATACAAGACTGCCTTTATTATAGAATGGTAGTGTTAAGTGCCAATTTTATTCCGAGCAATTTGGCATTATAAGAGATTTACTTGTTCGGTACAAGGATGTGTTTACATGGAGTTATACAGATTTAATGGAAGTTTTTAAGTTGTGCCAACACAAGATACCTTTAGTGTGAGATGCTAAACCAAATTGAATGCCCACTGTTTCTGATAATTTTCTATACCCTTTATTGATGGAAATTCGGATCAAGTTGCAAGACCTGAGATGTACTTATTTATGGATGGTTACAAAACCTGAGGCATTATTTGCTTGAAAATCACTTGTGTTCTATGTAGATCATCAAGTCTTGCTTTACCTTAATAGCAAGACTATCATTCAATGATGAATTGTTTTTTGGATGGTTTTGCTTCAAGAATTCAACTTCAAAATTATTCATAATTTGGGCAAAAGCTGGGAGCCGATTGTTTATCCAGATTACTAGCACTCGAGGATACATAAGGAGTTAATATGGAATCGCTAGACGTTGAACTATTTGCAATAGATTATTGTGAGAGTGAATATGCCGAGTTGCTCTAGATTATTATCTAATGGTACATTTCCTAAAACTATGCCTCAGAGAAAACGTATGCAACTAGCCTTAAAGGCTTCGAAATACACCTTGATCGGTGGAAAACTCTACTGAAAATGTACAGATGGAGATCTTCATCGATGGGTTTTGCCACACAAGCGAGCTATCGTGTTGTAAGAAGCTCACTTGGGCCCATCAGGAGGACATTTTTGAGGGGATTCAACTGCTCAAAAAGTCTTGCAAATAGGTTTGTGGTTGCAAACCTTGTTTAAGGATGCTCAAATTAAATGCATGTAATGTGATGTTTTCTCAATGCACTAGATGACTATTTGCTAATCAGTCTATGCCCTTGCAACCTACTAGACTGTGGGAAGCTTTCTAGCACTGGGGTTTGGACTTTGTTAGTCCTTTTAGACTAGCCAAATTCACTTAGAATAGATACATCATTGTTTTCCGTTGACTATGCTACTAAGTGGGCAAAAGATAAGGCACTCAGAGACAACTCAGCTTGGAGTACTGCTAAGTTCATCTTTGAGAATATCATCTGTAGGTATGTATGCCCTTTGTAGCTTATTAGTGACCAAGGGACACATTTCCTCAATGACGTGATGCGAGAACTCCAGAAGGAATTCAAAATCATGCATACCATCTCCACTACTTACTATCCCCATGGCAATGGTGACAGTGCAATCAGCCAAAGGTGAAGGTGTGCTGCTCCATAGCAATCACAATAAAACTAACTGTATAATAAATGCCACCTATCAAGATGACCACTTCTTGTAGCATACACTTAGGATCAATTGGACGTTGATCTGCCATATGCAATTAGAATGGCGATGATTTATATAACTTGAAATTTAGTCTTTGAGAAATTTCTTTAGAAATATGTTCACTCCTCATCTGCCATCCACTATCATACCTAGTATAATCAACTTCTTAATCTTGATAGTGATGACTAGAACTTCTTCGTCCATAACTAGTGTATCAATAACAAGCATGGTGGCCAAGGTTTGCACTTCCTTGGGTTGCTCAGTGGATTCCTTGATCTGTTGGGCAAAGAAGTCATGATAGTATGGAGCTATTTGCATTAGCTTGGCAAAAGTTAGATTGACTTGCATATTCTTGAACACTTCCCATGCCCACGCTAGCTCTGTGCTAGTTTCCTATGGCACACCATATTTTGCTTTGTTAGAGCTAGATCTCGAGTATTTTCCTTCCTTGATAACAGGGTGTTGGAACTGCTCATGCATTTCAACTGCTGGCACCTTTCCTTTCAACTCCCTTGCATTATACACCATTTTTCCCTAGTGATATGGATTTCCGCAAAAAAACACGCCCTTAGGTGTGTTATCTGACCAAGTACTTATCGGATAGGTGTGCCTCATTGAGACCATTTCAATACCACCTAGGTTGAGGCGTACAAAAAGTGTTGTGCCCATTGGATATCCTTTGCATGGTCGATCGAGCGCATTAAATACTATTTTTGCTCTAGTGTCATGCACATCCATAAAAAAACACCCTGCTAGGTATGTTATCCGATCAAGCACTTATGGGATGGGCGTGCCACTTTGCATGTAAGTCAATTCCACCTAGTTGAAGGTGTGTGCAAAGTATTATTCCCATCGGATATGCTTTGCATTGTCGATTAAGCATAAAACACCCTTTTTGCCTTAGTGTCATGCACAACCATGAAAAAACACGGTCCTAGGTGTGTTATTCAAACAAGTACTTATCAGATGGGGGCTCCACTTTGCACGCAAGTCTGTCTCAACTACGTTGAGGTCCGTGCAAAGTATTGTCACCATCAGATATGCTTTGCATGGTCGATCACGCATTATACACCATTTTTTCCCGAGTGATATGCACATCTGCAAAAAAACACGCCCTTAGGTGTGTTATCTGACCAAGTACTTATCGGATGGGTGTGCCTCTTTGAGAACATTTCAATACCACCTAGGTTACGGTGTAGGAAAAGTGTTGTGCCCATCGGATATTCTTTGCATGGTCGATCGAGCATTAAATACTATTTTTCCTCGTGTCATGCACATCCTTAAAAAAAACACGGTGCTAGGTATGTTATCCAATCAAGCACTTAAGGGATGGGTGACACACTTTGCATGTAAGTCAATTCCACCTATTTGCATTGTCAATCAAGCATAAAGCACCGTTTTTGCCTTTGTGTCATGCACAACCATATAAAATCATGGCCCTAGGTGTGTTATTCAAATAAGTACTTATCGGATGGGGCTCCACTTTGCACGCAAGTCCGTTTCAACTATGTTGAGGTGCGTGCAAAGTATTGTCACCATCGGATATGCTTTGCATGGTCGATCACGCATTATACACCATTTTTGCCCTAGTGATATGGACATCCGCAAAAAAACACGCCCTTAGGTGTGTTATTTGACCAAGTACTTATCGGATGGGTGTGCCTATTTGAGAACATTTCAATACCACCTAGGTTGAGGTGTACAAAAAGTCTTGTGCCCATCAGATATCCTTTGCATGGTCAATCGAGCGTTAAATACTATTTTTGCTCTAGTGTCATGCACATCCATAAAAAAACACGCTGCTAGGTATGTTATCCGATCAAGCACTTATGGGATGGGCGTGCCAATTTGCATGTAAGTCAATTCCACCTAGTTGAAGGTGTGTGCAAAGTATTGTGCCCATCGGATATGCTTTGCGTTGTCGATCAAGCATAAAACACCGTTTTTGCCTTAGTGTCATGCACAACCATGAAAAAACATGGTCCTAAGTGTGTTAATCAAACAAGTACTTATCGGATGGGGGCTTCACTTTGCACGCAAGTCCGTTTCAACTAGGTTGAGATGTGTGCAAAGTATTGTCACCATCCGATATGCTCTGCATGGTCGATTACGCATTATACCACATTTTTCCCGTAGTGATATGCACATCCACAAAAAAACACGCCCTTAGGTATGTTATCTGACCAAGTACTTATCGGATGGGCGTGCCTCTTTAAGAACATTTCAATACCACCTAGGTTAAGGTGTAGGAAAAGTATTGTGCCCATCAGATATGCTTCGCATGGTCGATCGAGCATTAAATACCATTTTTGCCTTAGTGTCATGCACAGCTGTAAAACAACACGTTGCTAGGTGTGTTATCCGATCAAGTACTTATGCGATGGGAATGCCACTTTGCATGTAAGTCAATTCCACCTAGTTGAAGGTGTGTGCAAGGTATTGTGCCCATCGGATATGCTTTACATTGTGGATCAAGCATAAAACACCGTTTTTGCCTTAGTGTCATGCACAACCATATAAAAACACGGCCGTAGGTGTGTTATTCAATCAAGTACTTATCGGATGGGGGCTACACTTTGCACGCAAAGTCCGTCTCAACTACATTGAGGTGCGTGCAAAGATTGTCACCATCGGATATGATTTGCATGGTTGATCACGCATTCTACACCGTTTTTTCCCTAGTGGTATGCACATCCGCAAAAAAACACGCCCTTAGGTGTGTTATCTGACCAAGTACTTATCGGATGGGTGTGCCTCCTTGAGAACATTTCAATACCACCTAGGTTACGGTGTAGGAAAAGTATTGTGCCCATCGGATATCCTTTTCATGGTCGATCGAGCATTAAATACTATTTTTTCTCTAGTGTCATGCACATCCGTAAAAGAACACGCTGCTAGGTATGTTATCCGATCAAGCGCTTATGGGATGGGTGTGCCACTTTTCATGTAAGTCAATTCCACCTAGTTGAAGGTGTGTGCAAAGTATTGTGCCCATCGGAGATGCTTTGGATTGTCGATCAAGCATAAAACACCGTTTTTACCTTAGTGTCATGCACAACCATGAAAAAACATGGTCCTAAGTGTGTTAATCAAACAAGTACTTATCGGATGGGGGCTCCAGTTTTCACGCAAGACCGTTTCAATTAGGTTGAGATGAATGCAAAGTATTTTCACCATCGGATATGCTCTGCATGGACGATTATGCATTATACAACGTTTTTCCCATAGTGATATGCACATCCGCAAAAAAACATGCCCTTAGGTATGTTATCTGACCAAGTACTTATCGGATGGGTGTGCCTCTTTGAGAACATTTCAATACCACCTAGGTTAAGGTGTAGGAAAAGTATTGTGCTCATCGGATATGATTTGCATGGTCGATCGAGCATTAAATACCATTTTTGCCTTAGTGTCATGCACATCCGTAAAAAAAACACGCTACTAGGTGTGTTATCAGATCAAGTACTTATGCGATGGGAATACCACTTTGCATGTAAGTCAATTCCACCTAGTTGAAGGTGTGTACAAAGTATTGTGCCCATCGGATATGCTTTGCATTGTCAATCAAGCATAAAACACCGTTTTTGCCTTTGTGTCATGCACAACCATATAAAATCATGGCCCTAGGTGTGTTATTCAAATAAGTACTTATCGGATGGGGCTCCACTTTGCACGCAAGTCCGTTTCAACTATGTTGAGGTGCGTGCAAAGTATTGTCACCATCGGATATGCTTTGCATGGTCGATCACGCATTATACACCATTTTTGCCCTAGTGATATGGACATCCGCAAAAAAACACGCCCTTAGGTGTGTTATCTGACCAAGTACTTATCGGATGGGTGTGCCTATTTGAGAACATTTCAATACCACCTAGGTTGAGGTGTACGAAAAGTCTTGTGCCCATCGGATATCCTTTGCATGGTCGATCGAGCATTAAATACTATTTTTGCTCTAGTGTCATGCACATCCATAAAAAAACATGCTGCTAGGTATGTTATGCGATCAAGCACTTATGGGATGGGCGTGCCAGTTTGCATGTAAGTCAATTCCACCTAGTTGAAGGTGTGTGCAAAGTATTGTGCCCATCGGATATGCTTTGCGTTGTCGATCAAGCATAAAACACCGTTTTTGCCTTAGTGTCATGCACAACCATGAAAAAACACGGTCCTAGGTGTGTTTTTCAAACAAGTACTTATTGGATGGGGGCTCCACTTTGCACGCAAGTCTGTGTCAACTACGTTGAGGTGCGTGCAAAGTATTGTCACCATCGGATATGCTTTGCATGGTCGATCACACATTATACACCATTTTTTCTCTAGTGATATGCACATCCGCAAAAAAACACGCCCTTAGGTGTGTTATCTAACAAAGTACTTATCGGATGGGTGTGCCTCTTTGAGAACATTTCAATACCAGTTAGGTTGAGGTGTACGAAAAGTTTTGTGCCCATCGGATATCCTTTGCATGGTCGATCGAGCATTAAATACTATTTTTGCTCTAGTGTCATGCACATCCGTAAAAAAACACGCCCTTAGGTGTGTTATCTGACCAAGTACTTATCGGATGGGTGTGCCTCTTTGAGAACATTTCAATACCACCTAGGTTGCGGTGTAGGAAAATTGTTGTGCCCATCAGATATCCTTTGCATGGTCGATCGAGCATTAAATACTATTTTTGCTCTAGTGTCATGCAGATCCGTAAAAAAACACGCTGCTAGGTATATTATCTGATCAAGCACTTATGGGATGGACGTGCCACTTTGCATGTAAGTCAATTCCACCTATTTGAAGGTGTGTGCAAAGTATTGTGCCCATCGGATATGCTTTGCATTGTTGATCAAGCATAAAACACCGTTTTTGCCTTAGTGTCAAGCACATTTGTAAAAAAACACGGTCCTAGGTGTGGTATCAGATCAAGTACTTATCTAACCGACATGCCACTTTTCATGCAACTCAATAACACCTAGGTTGAGGTGGGTGCAAAGTATTGTGCCCATCGGATGTACTTTGCATGATATATCACGTATTAAACTCTGTTTGTGCCTCAATGTCATGCACAACCATAAAAAAACACGCTTTTAGGTGTGTTATCCGACCAACTTCTTATCAGATGGGTGTACCACTTTGCATGCAATGCAATACCACAATTGTTGAGACTCATGCAAAGTATTGTGCCCATTGGATATGCTTTGCATTGTGGAACAAGCATTAAACACTGTTTTGGCCTTAGTGTCATGCACAACCGTCAAAAAATGCGGTCCTAGATGTGTTATTCGACTAAGTACTTATGGGATGGGCATGCCACTTTGCATGTAAGTCAATAATACCTAGGTTGAGATGTGTGCAAAGTATTGTGATGGTTGCATATGCGTTGCATTGTCGATTAAGCATAAATTAGCGTTTTTGCCTTGGTGTCATGGACAACAACCAATAAAAAACATGGTCCTAGGTGTGATATTCTAAAAAGTACTTGTCAGATGGGGGAGCCACTTTGCAAGAAAGTCAATTTCAACTAGGTTGATGTGCGTGCATAGTATTGTGTCTATCGGTTATGCTTTGCATGGGGGATCACACATTATACACCATTTTCCCCCTAGTGTTATGCACATCCGTCAAAGAACATGCTCTTATCATACCAAGTACTTATTGAATGGGTGTTCCACTTTGCATGGAATACCATACCACCACTTTTGAGGCACGTGCAAAGTATTATGCCCATCGGATATGCTTTACATGGTAGATTGAGTATTAAATACGGTTTCCTAGGTGTGATATTCTAAAAAGTACTTGTCAGATGGGGGAGCCACTTTGCAAGAAAGTCAATTTCAACTAGGTTGATGTGCGTGCACAGTATTGTGTTTTCGGTTATGCTTTACATGGGGTATCACACATTATACACCATTTTCCCCCTAGTGTTATGCACATCCATCAAAGAACACGCTCTTAATAGGTATATTATCATACCAAGTACTTATTGAATGGGTGTTCCACTTTGCATGGAATACCATACCATCATTTTGAGGCACGTGCAAAGTATTGTGCCCATCGGATATGCTTTACATGGTAGATTGAGTATTAAATACCGTTTTTGGCCTTGGTGTCATGTACAACCGTCAAAAAACACAATCGTAGGTGTATTTTTCAAACAAGTACTTATCGGATGGGGATGCCACTTTGCACACAAGTCAATACTGCCTAGGTTGAGGAGCTTGCAAAGTCTTGTATCCATTGGATATGCTTTGCATAGTCAATCTCATATTATACACCATTTTGTTCCTAGTGTTATGCACAATCGTCATAACATATGTTTGGAGGTGTGTTATCCGAACAAGTACTTATGGGATGGGTGCACCACTTTGTATGCAAGTCAATACGACCTAGGTTGAGGCGTGTACAAAGTTTTGTGCCCATCGGAGAAATGTAGATGCAATAATATTAGAAAATTCTCGGTATGTGTATATGTGTATGTGTGTGGCAAACAATTTTGATACAACAAAGTAAACACCTAGTGCACAAATTATGCACTTCATACCTTGAGTAAATAAGCTTGTTGATGAGGATAAATACACCCTTGAATAAAAGCACAATTGTTGTATAACCACAATAGGATCGCTTTGACACCTGTGATTTTGCCCACATGTAAGTTTGCAAATAGTATAAAAAATCATATAATAATATATTAATAGTTTGCAAATGTGTATATAGCAAGTGAGTAATGGGAAGTGGAAGTGGGAGTGAGGAGGGAGGAGTGGAATGGGAGAGGGAAGTAATAGGGGTGTATGATAATAAGTATAAAAAATAGTATAATAATATATTAATAGTTTTCAAATGGCAAGTGAGTAATGGGAAGTGGAAGTGAGAGTGGGGAGGGAAGAATGGAATGGGAGAGAGGAAGGTAATAGGGGAGTAGGATAATAAGGGAGTGAAATGAGTGAGGGGAGTTAATAGGGGATGAAAAAGAGGAGGGTGAGATGGGGAAATATGGGATTTTGGGAAATGGGAGGAGTATGGGACACGGTGGAAATGTGGGATGGGAGTGGTGGCAATGGGGGAGGAAGAAGAAATGGATGGGGGGAGGGCTAATGGAAGATTGGGATGAGGGATGGAGGTCCAATGGGAGAGGGGAAGTAATGGGAGCCAATGGGAGAGGGGATAAATGAAAAGCCAATAGGAGGGAGGGGAGGAATGGAAAGCCAATAGGAGAGGAGGAGGAAAACCTAATTTTTCTTATATATAGTCTTCCTTCTTCATTCATTCTCCCCTCATTTCATTCATTGAAACAAGAAAGCAAGGACGATCAAGAAAGCAAGGAAAGAAGAGCAAGAAAGCAAGAAAGAGCAAACTTACAAACTTTTTCCAGGTACTTGCAAAATTTTTTGATTAATTCTTTATCTAGATTTTTTTGAAAAATTTGAAGAGAGAGGAACTAGAGAGAGAGAAGAACTAGAGAGAGAAAGGTTCCTGTCAGAAGGGGAGGAGAAGGAGAGGATGGAGGGGCGGGAGGGAGGGAGGGGGAGGGGAGGGAGAGGCGGGGGCGGGGTCGAGGGGGGAGGAGGGGGGAGGGGAGCCAGGTAGGGAGGGGGGGCGAGAGAGGGGCGGGGGTGGAGGGCGGGGTCGAGGGAGGGAGGGAGGCGGGGGTTCTAACGGGGTCGAGGGAGGTAGGGAGGAGGGGGGAGGGAAGGGCGGGTGCAGGGAGGGAGGGGGAGGGAGGGGGGGGTCTGGTAGGGAGGGGGAAGGGGAGGGAGGGGGTGGAGCCGGGTGGGGGGGCGGGTCTGGTAGGGGAGGGAGGGAGGGGAGGAGGGGAGGGAAGGGGGGGGGTCTGGCAGAAGGGGGGAAGGCTGGGCGGGCTGCCAGACCCCCTAGAGGGGGGAAGGGGGGGGAAGAGGGGGGCGGGGGGAAGGGGGGGGGCTGGCGGCCCCCCGGAGGGGGGAAGGGGGCGGGGGGAAGCGATGAAGGGGGAAGGGGGGGAAGCGGGGCAGGGGGGTGGGCTGGTGGTCGCGGCCGCCAGCCCTCCTTGGAGGGGGGAAGGGGGGCGGGGAGGCTGGCGGTCATGGGCCGCCAGCCCCACTAGAAAGGGGGAAGGGGGTGGGGGGGAAGGGCTGGCGGCCACGGTCGCCAGACCCCCCTGGAGGGGGGCGGGGGGGCAGGGGGGGCGGGCTGGTGAGCGCGGCCGCTAGCCCCCCCTGAAGGGGAGCGGGGGGGAAGGGGGGGACTGGTGACCGGGGGCGGGGGGGAAGGGGGGGACTGGCGGCCACGGTTGGAGGGGAAGGGGGGACTGGAGGGGGGGAAGGGGGGCGGGGGGAGAAGGGGGGAAGGGGGGGCTGGCAGCCACGGCTACCAGACCCCCCTGGAGGGGGGCGGGGGGGGAGGGTGGGGGCGGGCTGGCTGGCGGCCGCGGTTGCCAGCCCCCCTGGAGGGGGGAAGGGGGGGTGGGGGGGCTGGCGGCCGCGGCTGCCAGGGGGGGCAGGGGGGAAGGGGGGGCGGGCTGGCGGCCGCGCCCTGGAGGGGGCGGGGGGGGAAGGGGGGCGAGCTAGCGGCCGCCCCTTGGAGGGGGGGCGGGGGGCTGGCAACCGCGGTTGGCAGCCCCCCCTGGAGGGGGGCGGGGGGGAAGCTGGGGGCAGAAGGGGCCGTGGTTGCAAGCCCCCTAGAGGGGGGCTGACCCCCTTGGAGGGAGGAAGGGGGGCAGAAGGGGGGGGGGCCGCCAAACCCCCTGGAGGGGGGGAAGGGGGGCGGGGGTGTTATGGCAGCCGCGGCCGCCAGACCCCCCTGGAGGGGGGGGAAGGGGGGCAAGTGGGGAAGGCGGGGAGCAGGAGTGGAGGGGAGGGAGGGGGGGAGCGGGAGCGGAGGGAGCGGAGGGGACCGGAGGGGAGGGGGGGGATGCGTCGATGAGGGAGAGGGGGATGGGGGGGAGGGGAAGGGAGCTGGGTGGGGGAGGGAGGGAGGGAGGGGGGGGCAGGGGTGGGAGGGAGGGACAGGGGCGGGTGAGAGGGGGGAGGGGGAAGGGAGGGGGTGGGGGAGGGTCCCCTGGAGGAGCGGAGCGGAGGGAGGGGGAGGGAGGGGGGGAGCTGGAGCGGGGGGAAGGGGAAGGGAGGGGGCGGGAGGGGGGGCGGGAGCGGAAGGGGAGGGGGAAGGGAGGGGGTGGGGGGGAGGGGCGAGATGGGGGGGGAGCGAGAGACAGAGGGGAGGGGGGAGGGGGAGGGAGGGAGTGGGAGCGGAGGGAGGGAGGGAGGGAGGGGAGGGGAGAGCGGAGGGGAGGGAGGGAGTGGGAGCAGAGGGGAGGGGGGAGGGTCGAGGGAGGGAGAGGGGTGGCGGGGGGGTTGGCGGTCACGGCCGCCAGCCCCCACTGGATGGGGGGCAGGGGGGAAGGGAGTGTGGTGGGGGAAGGGCTAGCAGCCGCGGCCGCCAGACCCCCGTTGAGGGGGGCGGGGGGGAAGGGGGGCGGGCTGCCGACCACGGTCGCCAGCCCCCCTGAATGGGAGCGGGGTGGGAAGGGGGGGGACTGGCGACCGCGGGCGGGGGGGAAGGGGGGACTGGTAGCCATGGCCGCCAGACCACCCCCTGGAGGGGGGAAGGGGGGGGAGAAGGGGGAACAGGGGTGGGGGGGGAAGGGGGGGCTGGCGGCCACGGCTGCCAGACCCCCTGGAGGGGGGCGAGGGGAAGGGTGGGGGCGGGCTGGCTGCGGCCGCGGCTGCCAGCCCCTTGGAGGGGGGGAAGGGGGGTGGGGGGGCTGGCGGCCGTGGCCTCCAGACCCCCTGGAAGGGGCGGGGGAGAAGGGGGGGCACGCTAGCGGCCGCGCCCCTGGAGGGGGGCGAGGGGGGAAGGGGGGGTCTAGCGGCCACGGTCGCCAGACCCCCTAGAGGGGGGTAGGGGGGAAGGGGAAGGCGAGCTGGCGGCCTCCCCCTGGAGGGGGGCGGGGGGCTGGCGACCGCGGCCGGCAGCCCCTGGAGGGGGGCGGGGGGAAGGGGGGCGGAAGGGGCTGTGGTTGCCAACCCCCTGGAGGGGGGAAGGGGGGTAGAAGGGGGGGGGGCGCCACACACCCCTGGGGGGGGGGAAGGGGGCGGGGGGGAAGGGGTGGTATGGCAGCCGCGGCCGCCAGACCCCCTTGGAGGGGGGCAAGGGGGCGGGTGGGGAAGGGGGGGAGCGGGAGTGGAGGGGAGGGAGGGGGGAGCGGGAGCGGAGGGAGCGGAGGGAGGGGGGGGAGCAGAGGGGAGGGGGGGGATGGGTCGAGGGGGGAGAGGGGGGCGGGGGAGGGGAGGGGGAAGGGGAGCCGGGTGGGGGAGGGAGGGAGGGAGGGGGCAGGGGTGGGAGGGAGCGACAGGGGCGGGGTCGAGAGGGGGGAGGGAAGGGAGGGGGTGGGGGGGGTCCTTGGAGGAGCGGAGCGGAGGGAGGGGGAGGGAGGGGGGGAGCTGGAGCGGGGGGAAGGGGAAGGGAGGGGGCGGGAGGGGGGGGAGCGGAGCGGAGGGGAGGGGAAGGGAGGGGGTGGGGGGGAGGGGCAAGAGGGGGGGGAAGCGGGAGCAGAGGGGAGGGGGGGGAGGGGAGGGAGGTGGGAGCGGAGGGGAGGGGGGAAGGGGTCGAGGGAGGGAGAGGGGTGGAGGGGGGGGAGAGAGGGGGGGAGGGGTTCTGGCAGCGGAGGGAGGGGAGGGGAGGGGGGGGGGCGGGGTTGAGGGAGGGAGAGAGGGGGGACGGGAGTAGAAGGAGAGAGAGGGGAGAGAGAGGGAGAGGAGAGGAGGGAGCCGAAGGAGAGAGAGGGGAGAGGAGGGAGGGGAGGGAGAGAGAGCGTTTAAGGAGGGAGAGAGAAAGAGAAGAGAGTGAGGGGAGGGAGAGAGAAAGAGAGCGAGAGAGTGCGGGGGCAAGGTATGGGAGAGAGAGAGAGTGAGGGAGAGAGAAACAAGGGAGTAGAGGGAGTAGAGGGAGAGAGGTCGAATTCTTACAAGAGCGACAAATAAGATTTGACTTAGGAAAAGAATGAAAGGGACTTACTAGAAGAAAGTATCAAGAAGAATGTTGAACACAAATTTGAATTCTTAGAAACTATCACGAGCAAGAGGCAAATCAAAATAAGATTCTTGCTCAAATAAGATTTGACTTACTATCATGAGCAAGAGCGACAAATAAGATTCTTGCTCAAATAAGATTACTATCACAAGCAAGAGCGACAAATAAGATTTGACTTACTATCACGAGCAAGAGCGACAAATAAGATTTGACTTACGAGAAAATGAAAAGGGACTTACGAGAAGAAGTATCAAGAAGAATGTTGAACACAAATTTGAATTCAAAAGGAACGTACGAGAAGAAGTATAAGAAGAATGTTGAACACAAATTTGAATTCAAATTTATAATGAATTCAAATTTCCCTTTCTTTTTGAAAATTTCAAATTTATGTGTAGAAGGAGTGGGCTAGTTTTCTTATATATACTCTTCTTTCCATTCATTCATTCTCACTCTCTCCTCATTTCATTTAAGCAACCAAGAGCTGAAGAGAAAGGATAAGTGGAGCCTTACTTTTTTCACTTTTTCGAGGTACTTGCATTCTTTTTCATTCATCTTGTAATTCTTTTTCTTTACTTACAATTCTTTTCAATTAGTTTCTTGTTAAAGTTTTTGAGTTCTATTTTTTAAAATTCGTCTTGTAATTCTTTTTCTTTACTTATAATTCTTTTTCAATTATTTTATTGTTAAAGTTTTTGAGGAGGGGGGTCTTTTAGAAGGCATTACAATTCTTTTTTAAATTAGTTTCTTATTTGAGTTTTTGAGTTCTATTTTAATTAGTATCTTATTTATATTTGAGTTTGTAAATTTGAGAAATTAGAGAGAATAGGGAGGGAGAGAAAGAGAGAGGAGAGAGGAGAGAGGGAAAGAGAGAAATTAAGAGAGAGAAGAGAGGCTCTTAGTGGCCGTGGCGCCAAAGGGAGAGAGAGAATGAGAAATGAGAGGAGTAGGGAGGGAGAGAAAGAGAGAGAGGAGAGAGGGAGAGAGAGGGAGAGAGAGAGATTCACATAGAGAAGAGGGGCTCCTTAAATGAGAGAAGAGTAGGGAGGGAAAGAAAGAGAGAGGAGAGAGGGGGAGAGAGATTAAGAGAGAGAAGTGGGTCTCCTGGCGGCCGTGGCTACTTGAGGGAGGGAGAGAGTAGGGAGAGAGAGGGAGAGAGAGAAAAAGAGAGAGAGGGAGAGAGAGAGAAAGAGAGAGAGAGGGAAAGAGAGAGAGGGAGAGAGAGAGAAAGAGAGAGAGGGAGAGAGAGGGAGAGAGAGAGATGTTTATCAGAATGAAACGTGGCGAGAGGAGAGAGGGAAAGAGAGAAATTAAGAGAGAGAAGAGGGGCTCTTCGGGGCCGTGGCCACCAAAGGGAGAGAGAGAATGAGAAATGAGAGAGAAGAGTAGGGAGGGAAAGAAAGAGAGAGCTGAGACGTGGCCGCCAAAGGGAGAGAGAGAGTGAGAAATGAGAGAGAAGAGTAGGGAGGGAGAGAAAGAGAGAGAGGGAGAGAGACAAGAGATTAAGAGAGAGAAGAGGGGCTCCTTAAATGAGAGAGAAGAGTAGGGAGGGAAAGAAAGAGAGAGTTGAGAGAGGGAGAGAGAGAAGAGAGTCTCCTCGCAGCAATGAGAGAGAAGAGTAGGGAGGGAAAGAAACAGAGGGAGGGAGAGGGGGAGAGAGAGAGAGAAGAGAAGAGGGAGACTTAGGGAGAGAGAAAGAGAGAGAGGGAGAGAGAGAGAGAGAGAGAGAAAGAGAGAGAGGGAGAGAGAGGGAATGAAACTTCTCTGCTAGAAGAGTAGGGAGGGAAAGAAAGAGAGGGAGGGAGAGGGAGAGAGAGAGAGAGAAGAGAAGAGGGAGACTTAGGGAGAGAGAAAGAGAGAGAGGGAGAGAGAGAGAAAGAGAGAGAGAAAGAGAGAGAGAGAGAGAGAGGGGGAGAGAGAGGGAGGAATGAAACTTCTGTGCTAGAGGGAGGGAGAGAGTAGGGAGGGAGAGGGAGAGAGAGAGAGAGAAGAGAGGAGGGAGACTTAGGGAGAGAGAAAGAGAGAGAGGGAGAGAGGGGGAGAGAGAGAGAGAGAGAGAGAGAAGAGAGGAGGGAGACTTAGGGAGAGAGAGAAAAAGAGAGAGGGAGAGAGAATGAAACTTCTAGTGGCCGTGGCCGCCAAGAGAGGGAGGTAGAGAGAGAGAGAGAGAGAGAGAGAAAGAGAGACTTCTTGCGGCCGTGGCCGCGAAGGGAGGGAGGGATGGAGGGAGGGAGGGAGGAAGGCTGAGAGATTAAGATAGAGAATTCAACGAGAGAGAGAGAGAGAGACATAGAGAGGGAAAGAATGACAAATCCTAGCAGCCAAGAGGATAGAGGTAGGGAGGTAGAGAGGCTAAGAGAGAGAGAGAGAGAGAGGGAGAGAGAGAGAAGAGGAGAGAGAGAGAGAGGAGAGAGATGGAGAGAGAGAGAGAGAAATAATTACAAATCCTAGGGAGAGAGAGAGAGATAAAGAGAGAGAATGAAAAATCTTAGCCGCCATGGGAGGGAGAGAAAGAGAGACTTGAGATAAACTAAGAGAGAGAATGAGTGGGATGAGAACAGAGAGGGAAACACATAAGAGTTGTCAGAGAGAGAGAGAGAGATATTAAGAGAGAGAATGAGGTGTCTTGACTATGGCTACAGAGAAATTTAGGAGTCGAGAGAGAGAGAGAGAAAGTAAAGAGAGTTTTATATATTTACATGTTTTATATTATACTTTTAAAAAATTATAAAAGAGTGAATTTATGGTTTGTTTTCAAGGTGAGATAATATTTTTATATATATTCATCTTTTAAATTGAAAAATGTTAACTTTTCTTTAGATACTTGTTCTTCATTTCTCTCACATGTAGGTTTAGCCTCTACATCAAAACCCCTTCTTTTGCATATTTAAGCCTCTTAAATCCCACCACATTAAAATGAACACAGAAAAAGAAATTATTTATTGCTTTTCTTCGCTTCGACGGTTGGTTTAGCATAGTTTAGCATAGATTAGATTGCCTTAGAGGAGAGACAATTCTCCAAGTTGCCAATCGAAGCCATGCTCAAATTTTTCTAACTAGTTCCTAATCGTTGTCAGTCCCTTCACTCACATGTGGTTTAACACTCATAACATGCTATTAAATAAGACCTTTTACCATTTACCAAGAAGTTTATCAGTGGGCAGATTGCATGAGCAGATATTAGTGGACAGATTACATATATCAGTGGACAGATTACATGTCGTGGGACATATTGGAGCTTGATGATTATTGGTTATTTTTATTGCATTTGTATAAATATTTAAGCTCATTTATTGTCATAAAAAACCTTATAAAGCCTTCTATGCTATTTTTTACATTTATTGTCATATGAAGCGCCTTGTAATAAACTCGACCATCCTGACCATTCACTATTTAACGAGTATCAATGGGCTGCATAAGTGGATATCATGTGGGTTGCATAAGTGGATATCAGTGGAATAGTTTTTAGTGGGTAGATTGCATCAGTTGGGTATCAGTGCACAGATATCAATGGATCAGAAGAGTTGTCATAGTCTCCACTAGAAGCATCAGAAGAGTTGTGATGCATGTATGATGTTGTGTTTGTATATATGCATGAGGAGCATATTCTCACGATGTTGTTTACTCCATGAATATTATGGTTGACATTTATTTGTTGCAATGTATGAATCATGATGTAGTTTTTGTTGATTATACACCAATTTCTGACTTATTACTGAAGTGGCATTTAGTCATGATATTTATATATTTATTTCATGCACACAATTTTATGATATGAATGTGTGATGATGTGATTATTAGGAAATATAACGTTCTGTGATGAGAATTTTGATATGAATATGTGATGATGTAATATATTTCATGGCAAAGTATCAATTCCCAATGCTCCACTCACTTAAAGTACAACATTCCCAATGCTCTGCAAAATTTTATTCAGTTGGACAGTCTCCACTCACTTAAAGTAGAGCATTTCCAATGCTTCTCTCACTTTATTCCAACCCTTATCCTTATCATAGCGAACACATCGTGCCTTAGTGCACTTGTAATCTTCCATCATAGTCCTTCCACAAACACTCTCTTATTTCTTACATCCTAGTCCTTCTGATTACACTTTACATCTTCCCTCACTTTCTATCACTCTTGAAGGAGGGGCAGCTCACTGTGCATCCGTCGCTATCGCTCCCTCACTCTCCTTCTCCCACTTTCCCTCTAAGACAATGACTACTTACTACCCGACTTCATTTACTGAACTCAAATTCTGTCTTAGATCTCTTTTGTATGGACCAATGAAGGGAAAATCATTTGAGGAGGATATGTTACGCACATGGCTGCTTGATTTGAACTCAACAGAAGAGGTGAATATCCTGAGCTTTCTTTTTCGCTTCTTTTAATCACGTACTTCTTATGCAAACGAGTTAAATTTTTGTACAGAATATGGCGGTGGCTAGAAGCTGTATTGAAAAAAATGGTGAAGATGAGGAAAGCCAAGAGAGAAAAGAAGAGTTGTTGAATGCTTACAAGTCGGCAGAAGATTCGAAACAAGTTGTGAGGAGAGTCTGTGAGGAGATTTGCGATGCCAGCCCTGGTTACACATGGCCTGCAAGTTTAAAGTCTGCTTGTTTTCATGAAGCCAATGCCATAGTAGGCACTTTCGAGGACATGTGCTCTCTCTAATGACTTAATAGCCAAGTGATGTAAATTTAATTCTATAAAAATTTAAAGTAACTGTGAAATTTAATTCCATAGACTTATGTGTTTTCTAAAGTAACTGTAATAGACAAGAAATAAAACTACAGTTCCACAAAGACTTTTTAGTTCTCTAATGTAAATTTGTAATAGACAAGAGAGACAAAGATGACATTTTCGAGGCTGAGCTAATGGAAGGTGTTTTTTAACACCATATGGCTTTGAGTTATATGATCTACTTCTTGTACAAATGTGTCATGCTTTTTTTTAAATGTACTCTAGTTTTTTTTCTAATTTGATCTTACTTTTTGTCCCTTTTAACAACATGAAGTCCTCATTTTTTAATGTACTCTAGTTTTAATAACATGTCACGTCATTTTTTCTAATTTGATTTTTTAAAATCTTACTTTTTGACTCAAAGTTTTGTTTTATAAGAGCCTCTTTTTTTTAAATGCTTTATCCAAAATTATCTCACAAAAGGAATTTGGATAGTGCACTAGTCCAAAATTAATGAAATAGGTGTTCTCTAAAATAGCATCGTGTATCATGGAAGAGAGGCATCTCCTATGTGGTTATTGGGCTAAAACATGTAACACAATAGTCTATCTCATGAACAGGTCTCCAACTGTTGTTTAATGGAATATTATATTATTTATAGGTTCAAGATCATAATTTCAAATATTAGGATTTTTTGTTGTTGCTTATGCTCATGTAACATATCAACTAGAATAGAAGCTAGTGCTAAATCTCAAAAGTGTGTTCTCACTAGCTACAATG